>NC_074675.1:5255183-5467683 GCF_029448725.1 Salvelinus fontinalis
ACATTCACAATACTGCACGGTAACAGATCTTATCTATTTCATACAACAAACATTCACAATACTGCACGGTAACAGATCTTATCTACTTCATACAACAAACATTCACAATACTGCACGGTAACAGATCTTATCTACTTCATACAACAAACATTCACAATACTGCAAGGTAACAGATCTTATCTACTTTATACAACAGATGTTCACAATACTGCACGGTAACAGAACTTATCTTCGTATCTAAGAGAGATTCAAACTCCGGAGAGACGATAAACAGACCAAAAATAAAACTTTCACATGTCCCTTTGTTCACAGTATGTGTAACCGTGTTGAGATTACAGTACGATAGTCTGTGGTGAGCCACAGACATTTAGTCCAATAGAAACTAACAGCAAATGATGTTGTCGGTAGCGTTCTGTAATGTTTCATGGCGGTGAGTGGTTTTTCCTGCTTCTAGATGTCTTTCTCATGTGATTCAACTCACAGCATCATCCCTTCAGGTGGACTGTTAAGATCTTTTCAACACAAGTTCATTCACTTTAGTGCATGGTATTGGGGTGGCAGGTAGCCTAGTGGTCAGAGCGTTGGGCCAGGACCTGAAAGGTTGCTAGATCGACTCCCTGAGCTGTCAAGGTAAAAATCTGTCGTTCTACCCCTGAACAAGGCAGTTAACCCACTGTTCCCCGTCATTTTAAATAAGAATTTGTTCTTAATTAACTGACTTGCCTAGTTTAATAAAGATAACATTTAAAATGTATGATTTAATTAATTAATCAATATGGACAATATCTATTCACATGCAGTACAGGCCTAAACAGTCATTTACCAATGACTTGTTATTCCCGCTGTAGGGTGACAGGCTGTGTCAATATGATGATAATGGCATCGTCAACTCTGTGGTTGAAGGTTGGGATACGTGCTTGATACGTCCCAGAGTGGCGCAGCGGTCTAAGGCACTGCATGTCTGTCACCAAAGACACCCTGGTTTGATTCCAGGCTGTATCACAACCCGGCCGTGATTGGGAGTCCCATAGGGCGGTGCACAATTGGCCCAGCGTCGTCCGGGTTTGGCCGTGGTAGGCTGTCATTGTAAATAAGAATTTGTTCTCAACTGACTTGGCCTAGTTAAATACTTTTTTTACAAATAAATAAACATCAACACAGTCTCATTAGAATATGTCAAAATAGAGACATTTAACCATTGTAGTCATACTGCATGTCACCCATGTTGACATATCAGTTATATATAATTTATGATGGCAGATGCTTGGTTTCTTTACACGTCTACCTGACATGACCTTTACCCTCCCCCCTCTCTCCTCATCTACATAATCGGGGAGACAGTTGCACCCTCTGCGGCATTTCCGCGAGCGTTTAACCCATGTGTCACTTCCTTTGCACTGTCAGCAAAGACTGTGTGGGAGAGTACACGTCTCACAGAACAGCTAACAGTGTAAAATGTAAACTAAATATTGTCTAAATTATAGATTGATCAACTTCGAGAGGTCAATTAATCGGTTCTAATGGTCTCATTATTTGTGATATTTAACCATTGTTTTATATATTTATTTATTTATTTCACCTTTATTTTAGCATTAACAATGGAGTGATAGATGTGCAGATAGTAGAGATACTGGGGTGCAAAAGAGCAAGAGGATAAGTAACAATATGGGGATGAGGTAGTTGGATGGGCTATTTACAGATGGGCTATGTACAGCTGCAGCGATCGGTTAGCTGCTCAGATAGCTGATGTTTAATGTTAGTGAGGGAAATATAAGTCTCTAGCTTCAGCGATTTTTGCAATTAGTTTCAGTATTTAGCAGCAGAGAACTGTAAGGAAAGGAGGTGTTGGCTTTGGGGATGACCAGTGAGATATACCTGCTGGAGCGCGTGTACGGGTACAGTGATCGGTAAGCTGCTCTGACAGCTGATGCTTAGAGAGGGAGATATAAGACTTCAGCTTCAGTGATTTTTGCAGTTCGTTCCAGTCATTGGCAGCAGAGAACTGGAAGGAAAGGTGGCCAAAGGGAGTGTTGGCTTTGGGGATGACCAGTGAAATATACCTGCTGGAGCACGTGCTACGGGTGGGTGTTGCTATGGTGACCAGTGAGCTGAGTTAAGGTGGGGCTTTACCTAGCATAGATTTATAGATGACCTGGAGCCAGTGGGTTTGGCGACGAATATGTGGTGAGGGCCAGCCAACGAGAGCATACAGGTCGCAGTGGTGGGTAGTATATGGGGCTTTGGTGACAAAACGGATGGCACTGTGATAGACTACATCCAGTTTGCTGAGTAGAGTGTTGGAGGCTATTTTGTAAATGACATCGCCGAAGTCAAGGATCAGTAGGATAGTCAGTTTTACGAGGATATGTTTGGCAGCGTGAGTGAAGGAGGCTTTGTTATGAAATAGGAAGCCGATTCTAGATTTAATTTTGGATTGGAGATTCTTAATGTGAGTCTGGAAGGAGAGTTTACAGTCTAGCCAGACACCTAGGTATTTGTAGTTGTCCATATATTCTAAGTCAGAGCCGTCCAAAGTAGTGATGCTGGTTGGGCGGGAGGGTGCGGGCAGCGAATCGGTTGAAGAGCATGAACTTAGTTTTACTTGTATTTAAAAGCAGTTGGAGGCCTCAGAAGGAGTGTTGTATGGCATTGAAGCTCGTTTGGAGGTTAGTTAACACAGTGTCCAAAGAAGGGCCAGATGTATATGGAATGGTGTCGTCTGCGTAGAGGTGGATCAGAGAATCCCCAGCAGCAAGAGCGACATAATTGATGTATACAGAGAAAAGAGTCGACCAGAGAGATTAACCCTGTGGCACCCCCATAGAGACTGCCTGAGGTCCGGACAACAGGCCCTCAGATTTTACACATTGAACTGTATCTGAGAAGTAGTTGTTGAACCAGGCGAGGCAGTCATTTGAGAAGCCAAGGCTATTGAGTCTGCCGATAAGAATGCGGTGATTGACAGAGTCGAAAGCCTTGCTCAGGTCGATGAAGACAGCTGCACAGTACTGTCTTTTATCGAAGGCGGTTATGATATCGTTTAGGACCTTGAGCGAGGCTGAGGTGCACCCGTGACCAGCTCGGAAACCAGATTGCATAGCGGAGAAGGTGCGGTGGGATTCGAAATGGTCGGTGATCTGTTTGTTAACTTGGCTTTCGAAGATTTTAGAAAGGCAGGGCAGGATGATAACAGGACATAGGTCTATAACAGTTTGGGTCTAGAGTGTCTCCACTTTGAGGAGGGCGATGACCACGTAAGCTATCTAATCTTTGGGGATCTCAGACGATACGAATGAGAGATTGAATAGGCTAGTAATAGGGGTTGCAACAATTTCGGCAGATATTTTAGAAAGAGAGGGTCCAGATTGTCTAGCCCAGCTGATTTGTAGGGATCCAGATTTTACAGCTCTTTCAGAACATCAGCTATCTGGATTTGTGTGAAGGAGAGGCGGGGGGGGGGGGGGCTTGGGAACGTTCTGCAGGGGGTGCTGAGATGTTGGCCGGGGTAGTTGGCCGGGGGTGGGGGGGGCTTGGGCACGTTGCTGCAGGGGGTGCTGAGATGTTGGCCAGGGTAGTTGGCCGGGGGGGGGGGGGGGGGGGGGGCTTGGGCACGTTGCTGCAGGGGGTGCTGAGATGTTGGCCAGGGGTAGTTGGCCGGGGGGGGGGGGCTTGGGCACGTTGCTGCAGGTTGTTCACAATACTTAAAGGCCTCTCTAAAGCTCTTTAGAGCGGGCATCCAACAGATGTTGGCCGGGGTAGAGGTAGCCAGGTGGAAAGCATGGCCAGCCGTAGAAAAATGCTTATTCAAATGATCGATTATCGTAGATTTAGCGGTGGTGACAATGTTAATCTATACTCAGTGCAGTGGGCAGCTGGGAGAAGATGCTCTTATTCTCCATGGACTTTACGGTGTCCCAAAACTTTTTGGAATTAGTGCTACAGGATGCAAATTTCTGTTTGAAAAAGCTAGCCTTAGCTTTCCTAACTGACTGAGTATATTGGTTCCTGTCTTCCCTGAAAAGTTGCATATCGCAGGGGCTATTCAATACTAATGCAGAACGCCACAGGATGTTTTTGTGCTGGTCAAGGGCAGTCAAGTCTGGGGTGAACCAAGGGCTATATCTGCTCTTAGATCTACATTTTTTGAATAGGGCATGCTTATTTAAGACGGTACGGAAAACACTTTTAAAGAGCAACCAGGCATCCTCTACTGACGGGATGAGGTCAATATCCTTCCAGGATACCCGGGCCAGGTCGATTAGAAAGGCCTGCTCGCTGAAGTGTTTTAGGGAGCATTTGACAGTAATGAGGGGTGGTCGTTTGACCGTGGACCCATTACACACGCAGGTAATGAGGCAATGATCGCTGAGATCCTGGTTGAAGACAGCAGAGGTGTATTTAGAGGGAAGTTGGTCAGGATGATATCTAAGAGGGTGCCCATGGTTACGGATTTAGGGTTGTACCTGGTAGGTTCCTTGATCATTTCTGTGAGATTGAAGGCGTCTATCTTAGATTGTAGGACGGCCGGGGTCTTAAGCATGTCCCAGTTTAGGTCACCTAACAGTACGAACTCTGAAGATAGATGGGGGGCAATCAATTCACAGATGGTGTCCAGGGCACAGCTGGGGGCTGAAGTGGGTCTATAACAAGCGGCAACGGTGAGAGACTTGTTTCTGGAAAGGTGGATTTTTAAAAGTAGAAGTTTGAATTGTTTGGGCTTTTACGGTTACAGAGGTCAACAAATGAGAGCGCCTGGGGAATGGGAGTGGAGCTAGGGGCTGCAGGGCCTGGGTTAACCTCTACATCACCAGAGGAACAGAGAAGGAGTAGGATAAGGGTACGGCTAAAGGCTATAAGAACTGGTCGTCTAGTGCGTTCGGAACAGAGAGTAAAAGGAGCAGATTTCTGGGCACGGAAGAATAGATTCAAGGCATAATGTACAGACAGGGGTATGGTAGGATGTGAATACAGTGGAGGTAAACCTAGGCATTGAGTGACGATGAGAGAGTTTTGATAGAGGTATCGCGCTGTGCAGACTGGCAGGAATTGAACGGGCTGAGGCTGGCTGATGTCCGAGTTAACGGTGATGACCGCTAGCAGTGGCTAACTGACTACTAGCTTGTAGCTAGTTAGCTGGCTAGCTACTGATGAGGGTTCCGGTTCTAAAGTATAAAAAATAGCAGATCCGTACCACAATGAGTGAGGCGGGTTGCAGGAGAGTATGTTCAGTCCGTAGATGGAAATTGAGATTTAAAAAAAGATATGCGAAGAAAAAGATATATACATGGGACGGGACAAGACAAACAGACGTCCTACTGCTACGCCATCTTGGATCATGGACAATTGTAGTTATATATCATGTAGATTAATTGGTTTTTATTGTGTTGTGACCACAATCGTTAGATGAATTGACCAGGCTATGAATACCTCATAGCCTGGTTCCTCTCTATGTTTATAATCTCTATCTGGTACAACCAGAAGAGGACAGGCCACCCCTCAGAGCCTGGTTTCTCTCTAGGTTTCTTCCTAGGTTCTGGCCTTTCTAGGGAGTTGTTCCTAGCCACCGTGCTTCTACATCTGCATTGCTTGCTGTTTGGGGTTTTAGGCTGGGTTTCTGTACAGCACTTTGTGACATCAGCTGATATAAGAAGGGCTTTATAAATAAATTTGATTGATTGATTGATTGATGAATTGTCCACATAGGACATACAGTATATCATTAACTTACTAGTTGGTGGACAAATATTGAATGACTAATGAAATGCATTCTGAATGGGGTTTTGTCAGTGTATGTATAGGTGTGTGTGTATGAATTGGGGTTTGTATGTCTGTATAGCGTATGTATATATTAGTTTCAGCAACATTAGAGTTCTCGGTTTCAGTATCGAATGTAAAGGTCACTGGAGTTGCACTGGAGTTGGTTATTTTTTCCCCCTTGTGGTTGGAAATCTCTAACCACAGCTGAGTAAACTTAGTCTGTTACATGCATTCACACACAAACACATGCATTTCACACGTTCTATTCTTGGCAGGGAAGGTTGAGCTGTGAGTAGGACCATGAACCACAGAAGGGATGTAACACCCCTTGTAACAGACAAGACTTACTGTCAAGCCAGGTACCGGCCTATTAGAGGTAGAGGTTAAATAGAACACACCGTGGGGATTTCCAAGAACCAGAGACAGACAGACGGACGGACTGACAGAAAGACAGACAGACAGACAGGTAGGCAGGCAGACAGACAGACAGACAGACAGGCAGGCAGGCAGACAGACAGACAGACAGACAGACAGGCAGACAGGCAGACAGACAGATGAAAACACTGCTCTCTGGTGTCTCATTCTCCAAACCAAATGTTCCCAACATCAGCATCTCCACCACATCCCTGTAACCCACTGATGAATACTGAACAAAAATATGAATGTAACAATTTAAAAGATTCTTCTGAGTTACAGTTCATTTAAGGAAAATCAGTCAATTTAAATAAATTAATTAGGTCCTAATCTATGTATGAAGCAGCCATGGATGGGCCTGGGAGGGCATAGGCCCACCCACTTAGGAGCCATGCCCAGCCAATCAGAATCCGTCCCCCCCCCCACAAAAGGGCTTTATTACAGACAGAAATACTCCTCAGCACCCCACCCTCCTCCTCTGACGATCCCGCAGGTGAAGAAGCTTGGGTGTGGAGGTCCTGGCCTGGCGTGGTTTCACGTGGTCTGGCCTGGCCTGGTTTCACGTGGTCTGGCCTGGCCTGGTTTCACGTGGTCTGGCCTGGCGTGGTTTCACGTGGTCTGGCCTGGCGTGGTTTCACGTGGTCTGGCCTGGCCTGGTTTCACGTGGTCTGGCCTGGCCTGGTTTCACGTGGTCTGGCCTGGCGTGGTTTCACGTGGTCTGGCCTGGCCTGGTTTCACGTGGTCTGGCCTGGCCTGGTTTCACGTGGTCTGGCCTGGCCTGGTTTCACGTGGTCTGGCCTGGCCTGGTTTCACGTGGTCTGGCCTGGCCTGGTTTCACGTGGTCTGGCCTGGCCTGGTTTCACGTGGTCTGGCCTGGCCTGGTTTCACGTGGTCTGGCCTGGCCTGGTTTCACGTGGTCTGGCCTGGCGTGGTTTCACGTGGTCTGGCCTGGCCTGGTTTCACGTGGTCTGGCCTGGCCTGGTTTCACGTGGTCTGGCCTGGCCTGGTTTCACGTGGTCTGGCCTGGCCTGGTTTCACGTGGTCTGGCCTGGCCTGGTTTCACGTGGTCTGCACTTGTGAGACGGGTTGGACGTATTGCCAAATTCTCTAAAACTATATTGAAGGCGGCTTATGATAAGAGAAATTAACATTACATTCACTGGAAACAGCTCTGGTGACCATTCCTGCAGTCAGAGTACCCATTACACACTCTGTGGTATTGTGTTGCGTGACAAAACTGCACATTTTACATTTACATTTACATTACATTACATTTAAGTCATTTAGCAGACGCTCTTATCCAGAGCGACTTACAAATTGGTGCATTCACCTTATGATATCCAGTGGAACAACCACTTTACAATAGTGCATCTAACTCTTTTAAGGGGGGGTTAGAAGGATTACTTTATCCTATCCTAGGTATTCCTTAAAGAGGTGGGGTTTCAGGTGTCTCCGGAAGGTGGTGATTGACTCCGCTGACCTGGCGTCGTGAGGGAGTTTGTTCCACCATTGGGGTGCCAGAGCAGCGAACAGTTTTGACTGGGCTGAGCGGGAACTGTACTTCCTCAGAGGTAGGGAGGCGAGCAGGCCAGAGGTGGATGAACGCAGTGCCCTTGTTTGGGTGTAGGGCCTGATCAGAGCCTGAAGGTACGGAGGTGCCGTTCCCCTCACAGCTCCGTAGGCAAGCACCATGGTCTTGTAGCGGATGCGAGCTTCAACTGGAAGCCAGTGGAGAGAGCGGAGGAGCGGGGTGACGTGAGAGAACTTGGGAAAGTTGAACACCAGACGGGCTGCGGCGTTCTGAATGAGTTGTAGGGGTTTAATGGCACAGGCAGGGAGCCCAGCCAACAGCGAGTTGCAGTAATCCAGACGGGAGATGACAAGTGCCTGGATTAGGACCTGCGCCGCTTCCTGCGTGAGGCAGGGTCGTACTCTGCGGATGTTGTAGAGCATGAACCTACAGGAACGGGTCACCGCCTTGATGTTAGTTGAGAATGACAGGGTGTTGTCCAGGATCACGCCAAGGTTCTTAGCACTCTGGGAGGAGGACACAATGGAGTTGTCAACCGTGATGGCGAGATCATGGAACGGGCAGTCCTTCCCCGGGAGGAAGAGCAGCTCCGTCTTGCCGAGGTTCAGCTTGAGGTGGTGATCCGTCATCCACACTGATATGTCTGCCAGACATGCAGAGATGCGATTCACCACCTGGTTATCAGAGGGGGGAAAGGAGAAGATTAATTGTGTGTCGTCTGCATAGCAATGATAGGAGAGACCATGTGAGGATATGACAGAGCCAAGTGACTTGGTGTATAGTGAGAATAGGAGAGGGCCTAGAACAGAGCCCTGGGGGACACCAGTGGTGAGAGCACGTGGTGCGGAGACAGATTCTCGCCACGCCACCTGGTAGGAGCGACCTGTCAGGTAGGACGCAATCCAAGCGTGGGCCGCACCGGAGATGCCCAGCTCGGAGAGGGTGGAGAGGAGGATCTGATGGTTCACAGTATCAAAGGCAGCCGATAGGTCTAGAAGGATGAGAGCAGAGGAGAGAGAGTTAGCTTTAGCAGTGCGGAGCGCCTCCGTGACACAGAGAAGAGCAGTCTCAGTTGAATGACTAGTCTTGAAACCTGACTGATTTGGATCAAGAAGGTCATTCTGAGAGAGATAGCAGGAGAGCTGGCCAAGGACGGCACGTTCAAGAGTTTTGGAGAGAAAAGAAAGAAGGGATACTGGTCTGTAGTTGTTGACATCGGAGGGATCGAGTGTAGGTTTTTTCAGAAGGGGTGCAACTCTCGCTCTCTTGAAGACGGAAGGGACGTAGCCAGCGGTCAAAGATGAGTTGATGAGCGAGATGAGGTAAGGGAGAAGGTCTCCGGAAATGGTCTGGAGAAGAGAGGAGGGGATAGGGTCAAGCGGGCAGGTTGTTGGGCGGCCGGCCGTCACAAGACGCAAGATTTCATCTGGAGAGAGAGGGGAGAAAGAGGTCAAAGCACAGGGTAGGGCAGTGTGAGCAGAACCAGCGGTGTCGTTTGACTTAGCAAACGAGGATCGGATGTCATCGACCTTCTTTTCAAAATGGTTGACGAAGTCATCAGCAGAGAGGGAGGAGGGGGGAGGAGGGGGAGGAGGATTCAGGAGGGAGGAGAAGGTGGCAAAGAGCTTCCTAGGGTTAGAGGCAGATGCTTGGAATTTAGAGTGGTAGAAATTGGCTTTAGCAGCAGAGACAGAAGAGGAGAAGGTAGAGAGGAGGGAGTGAAAGGATGCCAGGTCCGCAGGGAGGCGAGTTTTCCTCCATTTCCGCTCGGCTGCCCGGAGCCCTGTTCTGTGAGCTCGCAATGAGTCGTCGAGCCACGGAGCAGGAGGGGAGGACCGAGCCGGCCTGGAGGATAGGGGACATAGAGAGTTAAAGGATGCAGAAAGGGAGGAGAGGAGGGTTGAGGAGGCAGAATCAGGAGATAGGTTGGAGAAGGTTTGAGCAGAGGGAAGAGATGATAGGATGGAAGAGGAGAGAGTAGCGGGGGAGAGAGAGCGAAGGTTGGGACGGCGCGATACCATCCGAGTAGGGGCAGTGTGGGAAGTGTTGGATGAGAGCGAGAGGGAAAAGGATACAAGGTAGTGGTCGGAGACTTGGAGGGGAGTTGCAATGAGATTAGTGGAAGAACAGCATCTAGTAAAGATGAGGTCAAGCGTATTGCCTGCCTTGTGAGTAGGGGGGGAAGGTGAGAGGGTGAGGTCAAAAGAGGAGAGGAGTGGAAAGAAGGAGGCAGAGAGGAATGAGTCAAAGGTAGACATGGGGAGGTTAAAGTCACCCAGAACTGTGAGAGGTGAGCCATCCTCAGGAAAGGAACTTATCAGGGCGTCAAGCTCATTGATGAACTCTCCAAGGGAACCTGGAGGGCGATAAATGATAAGGATGTTAAGCTTGAAAGGGCTGGTAACTGTGACAGCATGGAATTCAAAGGAGGCGATAGACAGATGGGTCAGGGGAGAAAGAGAGAATGTCCACTTGGGAGAGATGAGGATCCCAGTGCCACCACCCCGCTGACCAGAAGCTCTCGGGGTGTGCGAGAACACGTGGGCAGACGAGGAGAGAGCAGTAGGAGTAGCAGTGTTATCAGTGGTAATCCATGTTTCCGTCAGTGCCAAGAAGTCGAGGGACTGGAGGGAAGCATAGGCTGAGATGAACTCTGCCTTGTTGGCCGCAGATCGGCAGTTCCAGAGGCTGCCTGAGACCTGGAACTCCACGTGGGTCGTGCGCGCTGGGACCACCAGGTTAGAGTAGCAGCGGCCACGCGGTGTGAAGCGTTTGTATGGTCTGTGCAGAGAGGAGAGAACAGGGATAGACAGACACATAGTTGACAGGCTACAGAAGAGGCTACGCTAATGCAAAGGAGATTAGAATGACAAGTGGACTACACGTCTCGAATGTTCAGAAAGTTAAGCTTACGTTGCAAAAAATCTTATTGACTAAAATGATATAGTACTGCTGGCTGGTGAAATAGGCTAGCTAGCAGTGGCTGCGTTGTTGACTTTGTTTGAAAGTGTAGCTGGCTAGGTAACCTCTAACTGGCTAGGTAACCTCGACAATTACTCTAGACTACACAATTATCTTGGATACAAAGACGGCTATGTAGCCAGCTAAGATCAAACAAATCAAACTGTTGTACTGTAATGAAATGAAATGTTATACTACCTGTGGAGCAAAGCGGAATGCAACTACTCGCTCCAACCCGGAAGTGCGTATCGTAGAGGGAGAGGCAATAGAAGTGTTGTTTCTTGTATTATTGTCTTTTGTGTCTTTAGAGGACTGCTTCACCTTAATGTCCCTTTTCCCCCCTTTCCCTTTTCTTCTGTCCTTATTTTGTCCCACTTTGTCCCTTCTTTGTCCCTTCTTCTCTTCTGCCAACTAGACACTCCTTGTTAGCTAGCTAGCTTCTTCCAGGAATGAGAGAGAGGCCTTTAATTGTCTCCAGCACAAGGTGCACCTGTCAAATGATCACACTGTTTAATCAGCTTCTTGATATGCCACACCTGTCAGGTGGATGGATTATCTTGACTAAAGGATCAAATGCTCACTAACAGAAACGTTGAGAGATATAAGCTTTAAGTGCTGAAGGAACATTTATGGGATCTTTTATTTCAGCTCATGAAACATGAGACCAGCACTTTTCATGTTGCCTTTATATTTTTGTTCAGTGTAATATCAGACCTGGGTTCAACCCTGATGGAATATCAGACCTGGGTTCAGCCCTGATGGAATATCAGACCTGGGTTCAACCTTGATGTAATATCAGACATGGGTTCAACCTTGATGGAATATCAGACCTGGGTTCAACCCTGATGGAATATCAGACATGGGTTCAACCTTGATGGAATATCAGACCTGGGTTCAACCTTGATGTAATATCAGACCTGGGTTCAACCTTGATGTAATATCAGACATGGGTTCAACCTTTAAAAAAAAATGTATTTCACCTTTATTTAACCAGGTAGGCAGGTTGAGAACAAGTTCTCATTTACAACTGCGACCTGGCCAAGATAAAGCAAAGCAGTTCGACACATACATCAACACAGAGTTAGACTTGGAGTAAACAAGCATACAGTAAATAATACAGTATAAAAAATATATAAAAAAATAAGAGAAGTCTATATACAGTGTGTGCAAATGAGGTAAGATAAGGGAGGTAAGGCATTAAACAGGCCATAGTGGCGAGGTAATTACCATATACCAATTAAACACTGCAGTGATAGATGTGCAGAAGATGAATGTGCAAGTAGAGATACTGGGGTGCAAAGGAGCAAAATAAATAAATAAATACAGTATGGGGATGAGGTAGTTGGATGGGCTATTTACAGATGGGCTATGTAAAGGTGCAACGCATTGATGTGATATCAGATATGGGTTCAGCCCTGATGGAATATCAGACATGGGTTCAACCTTGATGGAATATCAGATATGGGTTCAACCTTGATGTAATATCAGATATGGGTTCAACCTTGATGTAATATCAGACATGGGTTCAACACTGATGTGATACCAGACCTGGGATCAACCCACTGATGTAATACAGTTAGATAGAGGTATTAGATCCCTGTCTGTTCTCTCTTTGAGAGAAATATAGAACTGAAGTCTGTTCTATTGATCTCCTCATCAGTAATATAGAACTGTTCTATTGATCTCCTCATCAGTAATATAGAACTGAAGTCTGTTCTATTGATCTCCTCATCAGTAATATAGAACTGTTCTTGATCTCCTCATCAGTAATATAGAACTGAAGTCTGTTCTATTGATCCCCTCATCAGTAATATAGAACTGTTCTATTGATCTCCTCATCAGTAATATAGAACTGAAGTCTGTTCTATTGATCCCCTCATCAGTAATATAGAACTGTTCTATTGGTCTCCTCATCAGTAATATAGAACTGTTGTCTGTTCTATTGGTCCCCTCATCAGTAATTCCATTTTTTATATTACAGCCAATAGAATGAGTCCGTCCTCCTTTATCTGCTCCCACCAGCCTCCACTGGTTTCAATACTACCAATACTGCCAGCTGGCTCTGGTTGATGTTGATCAGTTTGAGGAGCAAGGGTTCCACCTTGTGGACAAATCTAGAACATCATGAAGATACGTTATCAGAGACAGACAGTGACACCCACACACATGATCTAATGCAGTAGTTCCCTGACCTTTTCCTGTTACTGTACCACCAACTCAATCTGTTACTCTCTGCCCGGAGTACCCCTGGAGTACCCCCTCTTGTGCATTTTTACCAGTAGTCCTCGGGTCTAATGAGTCTTCTCTAATACCCCCTGTGGATAGACCAAGTACCCCCAGGGGTCCTAGTACACCAGGTTGGGATCCACTGGTTTAATGGATCTGATTGGGATCCACTGGTTTAATGGATCTGGTGGGAACCACTGATTTAATGGATCTGATTGCGAACCGCTGGTTTAATGGATCTGATTGGGAACCACTGGTTTAATGGATCTGATTGGGATCCACTGGTTTAATGGATCTGATTGGGATCCACTGGTTTAATGGATCTGATTGGGATCCACTGGTTTAATGGATCTGATTGGGATCCACTGGTTTAATGGATCTGATTGGGATCCACTGGTTTAATGGATCTGATTGGGAACCACTGGTTTAATGGCTCTGATTGGGATCCACTGGTTTAATGGATCTGATTGGGATCCACTGGTTTAATGGATCTGATTGGGATCCGCTGGTTAAATGGATCTGATTGGGAACCACTGGTTTAATGGATCTGTAAAATGCAGAAATAAACCCCTTACGTATTTGAAGCCTCTAATTCAGATTTAATGAAGAGATCCTTAGTCGTACAGGCCAAGATGAGGATATGCAAACTCTCTCTACTTACTGTGTGAGTCAGACTTGGCCCTCTAATTAATTCTAATGGGTTGTAAATTATGCTTTTAGTAGGCTAGCTTTCTCTACTCATTCAGAACTAATGAACCCGTACAGGGAAACAAGAGGAAATGGAACCAGACAGTGACCTAGACAAGACACGTTCTCTACTGCACTTAAAACACAGTTTCTCGCAGTTCTCACAATCAGAAAATGGTTTATTTTGTGTTTTTATTTTCGATGTGTTTGGCCTCAGTTGTTCAAAGGGCTGATTTTGCTCTTCTTGCTTCCTTGTTGTTTCTGCTGTCTGATTGGTCCCCTCATCAGTAATATAGAACTGAAGTCTGTCCTATTGAAACCACATGTTTGACTCCATTCCATGTATAATATTACAGCCAATAGAATGAGTCCGTCCTCCTTTATGTCCTCCCACCAGCCTCCACTGGTTTCAGTACTATCAATACTGCCAGCTGGCTCTGGTTGATGTTGATCAGTTTGAAGTGCAAGGGTTCCACCTTGTGGACAAATCTAGAACATCATGAAGATACGTTATCAGAGACAGACACAGTGACACCCACACACACGATCTAACAATCTAATGCAGTAGTTCCCTGACCTTTTCCTGTTACTGTACCACCAACTCAATCTGTTACTCTCTGCCCGGAGTACCCCTGGAGTACCCACTCTTGTGAATTATTACCAGTAGTCCTATGGTCTAATGAGTCTTCTCTAATACCCCCTGTGGATAGACCAAGTACCCCCAGGGGTCCTAGTACACCAGGTTGGGATCCACTGGTTTAATGGATCTGATTGGGAACCACTGGTTCAATGGATCTGATTGGGAACCGCTGGTTTAATGGATCTGATTGGGAACCACTGGTTTAATGGATCTGATTGAGATCCACTGGTTTAATGGATCTGATTGGAAACCACTGGTTTAATGGATCTGATTGGGATCCACTGGTTTAATGGATCTGATTGGGAACCGCTGGTTTAATGGATCTGATTGGGAATCGCTGGTTTAATGGATCTGATTGGGGTCCACTGGTTTAATGGATCTGATTGGGATCCACTGGTTTAATGGATCTGATTGGGAACCACTGGTTTAATGGATCTGATTGGGATCCACTGGTTTAATGGATCTGATTGGGAACCACTGGTTTAATGGATCTGATTGGGATCCACTGGTTTAATGGATCTGATTGGGAACCACTGGTTTAATGGATCTGTAAAATGCAGAAATAAACCCCTTACGTATTTGAAGCCTCTAATTCAGATTTAATGAAGAGATCTTTAGTCGTACAGGCAAAGATGAAGAGATGCAAACTCTCTCTACTTACTGTGTGAGTCAGACTTGGCCCTCTGATTCATTCTAATGGGTTGTAAATGATGCTTTTAGTAGGCTAGCTATCTCTACTCATTCAGAACTAATGAACCCGTACAGGGAAACAAGAGGAAATGGAACCAGACAGTGACCTAGACAAGACACGTTCTCTACTGCACTTAAAACACAGTTTCTCGCTGTTCTCACAAACATAAAATGGTTTATTTAGTGTTTTTATTTTCGATGTGTTTGGCCTCAGTTGTTCAAATGGCAGATTTTGCTCTTCTTGCTTCCTTATTGTTTCTGCTGTCTGATCGGTCCCCTCATCAGTAATATAGAACTGAAGTCTGTCCTATTGAAACCACGTGTTTGACTCCATTCCATGTATTATATTACAGCCAATAGAATGAGTCCGTCCTCCTTTATGTCCTCCCACCAGCCTCCACTGGTTTCAGTACTATCAATACTGCCAGCTGGCTCTGGTTGATGTTGATCAGTTTGAAGTGCAAGGGTTCCACCTTGTGGACAAATCTAGAACATCATGAAGATACGTTATCAGAGACAGACACAGTGACACCCACACACACGATCTAATGCAGTAGTTCCGTGACCTTTTTCTGTTACTGTACCACCAACTCAATCTGTTACTCTCTGCCCGGAGTACCCCTGGAGTACCCCCTCTTGTGCATTTTTACTAGTAGTCCTATTGTCTAATGAGTCTTCTCTAATACCCCCTGTGGATAGACCAAGTACCCCCAGGGGTCCTAGTACACCAGGTTGGGATCCACTGGTTTAATGGATCTGATTGGGAACCACTGGTTTAATGGATCTGATTGGGATCCACTGGTTTAATGGATCTGATTGGGAACCACTGGTTTAATGGATCTGATTGGGATCCACTGGTTTAATGGATCTGATTGGGAATCGCTGGTTTAATGGATCTGATTGGGATCCACTGGTTTAATGGATCTGATTGGGAACCACTGGTTTAATGGATCTGATTGGGAACCACTGGTTTAAAGGATCTGATTGGGATCCGCTGGTTTAATGGATCTGATTGGGATCCACTGGTTTAATGGATCTGATTGGGAACCACTGGTTTAATGGATCTGATTGGGAACCACTGGTTTAATGGATCTGATTGGGAACCGCTGGTTTAATGGATCTGATTGGGATCCACTGGTTTAATGGATCTGATTGGGAACCACTGGTTCAATGGATCTGATTGGGATCCACTGGTTTAATGGATCTGATTGGGATCCACTGGTTTAATGGATCTGATTGGGAACCACTGATTTAATGGATCTGATTTGGAACCGCTGGTTTAATGGATCTGATTGAGATCCACTGGTTTAATGGATCTGATTGGGAACCGCTGGTTTAATGGATCTGATTGGGATCCACTGTTTAATGGATCTGATTGGGATCCACTGGTTTAATGGATCTGATTGGGAACCGCTGGTTTAATGGATCTGATTGGGAACCACTGGTTTAATGGATCTGATTGAGATCCACTGGTTTAATGGATCTGATTGGGATCCACTGGTTTAATGGATCTGATTGGGAACCGCTGGTTTAATGGATCTGATTGGGAACCACTGGTTTAATGGATCTGTAAAATGCAGAAATAAAGCCCTTATTTATTTGAAGCCTCTAATTCAGATTTAATGAAGAAATCCTTAGTCGTACAGGCCAAGATGAGGATATGCAAACTCTCTCTACTTACTGTGTGAGTCAGACTTGGCCCTCTGATTCATTCTAATGGGTTGTAAATTATGCTTTTAGTAGGCTAGCTATTTCTACTCATTCAGAACTAATGAACCCGTACAGGGAAACAAGAGGAAATGGAACCAGACAGTGACCTAGACAACACACTTTCACTACTGCACTAATAACACAGTTTCTTGCAGTCTCACAAACATGAAATGGTTTATTTTAAGTTTTATTTTTGATGAACTGAAGTCTGTTGTGTTGTTTCTGCTGATGTTGATGATGTAACAGAAACAGTGTGTTGTATTGTTTCTACTGATGTTGATGATGTAACAGAAACAGTGTGTTGTATTGTTTCTGCTGATGTTGATGATGTAACAGAAACAGTGTGTTGTATTGTTTCTGCTGATGTTGATGATGTAACAGAAACATTGTGTTGTATTGTTTCTGCTGATGATGATGATGTAACAGAAACAGTGTGTTGTATTGTTTCTGTTGATGATGTAACAGAAACAGTGTGTTCTATTGTTTCTGCTGATGTTGATGATGTAACAGAAACAGTGTGTTATATTGTTTCTGCTGATGTTGATGATGTAACAGACACAGTGTGTTCTATTGTTTCTGCTGATGTTGATGATGTAACAGACACAGTGTGTTGTATTGTTTCTGCTGATGTTGATGATGTAACAGAAACAGTGTGTTCTATTGTTTCTGCTGATGTTGATGATGTAACAGAAACAGTGTGTTGTATTGTTTCTGCTGATGTTGATGATGTAACAGAAACAGTGTGTTCTATTGTTTCTGCTGATGTTGATGATGTAACAGAAACATTGTGTTGTATTGTTTCTGCTGATGTTGATGATGTAACAGAAACAGTGTGTTCTATTGTTTCTGCTGATGTTGATGATGTAACAGAAACAGTGTGTTGTATTGTTTCTGCTGATGTTGATGATGTAACAGAAACAGTGTGTTGTATTGTTTCTACTGATGTTGATGATGTAACAGAAACAGTGTGTTGTATTGTTTCTGCTGATGTTGATGATGTAACAGAAACAGTGTGTTGTATTGTTTCTGCTGATGTTGATGATGTAACAGAAACAGTGTGTTGTATTGTTTCTGCTGATGTTGACGATGTAACAGAAACAGTGTGTTGTATTGTTTCTGCTGATGTTGATGATGTAACAGAAACAGTGTGTTGTATTGTTTCTGCTGATGTTGATGATGTAACAGAAACAGTGTGTTGTATTGTTTCTGCTGATGTTGATGATGTAACAGAAACATTGTGTTCTATTGTTTCTACTGATGTTGATGATGTAACAGAAACAGTGTGTTGTATTGTTTCTGCTGATGTTGACGATGTAACAGAAACAGTGTTTTGTATTGTTTATTTTGAGGATGTAACAGAAACAGTGTGTTGTATTGTTTATTTTGATGATGTAACAGAAACAGTGTGTTGTATTGTTTATTTTGAGGATGTAACAGAAACAGTGTGTTGTATTGTTTATTTTGATGATGTAACAGAAACAGTGTGTTGTATTGTTTATTTTGATGATGTAACAGAAACAGTGTGTTGTATTGTTTCTGCTGATGCTGATGATGTAACAGAAACAGTGTGTTGTATTGTTTCTGCTGATGTTGATGATGTAACAGAAACAGTGTGTTCTATTGTTTCTACTGATGTTGATGATGTAACAGAAACAGTGTGTTCTATTGTTTCTACTGATGTTGATGATGTAACAGAAACAGTGTTTTGTATTGTTTCTGCTGATGCTGATGATGTAACAGAAACAGTGTGTTGTATTGTTTCTGCTGATGCTGATGATGTAACAGAAACAGTGTGTTGTATTGTTTCTGCTGATGTTGACGATGTAACAGAAACAGTGTTTTGTATTGTTTATTTTGAGGATGTAACAGAAACAGTGTGTTGTATTGTTTATTTTGATGATGTAACAGAAACAGTGTGTTGTATTGTTTATTTTGATGATGTAACAGAAACAGTGTGTTGTATTGTTTCTGCTGATGCTGATGATGTAACAGAAACAGTGTGTTGTATTGTTTCTGCTGATGTTGATGATGTAACAGAAACAGTGTGTTGTATTGTTTCTGCTGATGTTGATGATGTAACAGAAACAGTGTGTTGTATTGTTTCTGCTGATGTTGATGATGAAACAGTGTGTTCTATTGTTTCTGTTGATGATGTAACAGAAACAGTGTGTTGTATTGTTTCTGCTGATGTTGATGATGTAACAGAACCAGTGTGTTGTATTGTTTCTGCTGATGTTGATGATGTAACAGAAACAGTGTGTTCTATTGTTTCTGCTGATGTTGATGATGTAACAGAAACAGTCTGTTGTGTTGTTTCTGCTGATGTTGATGATGTAACAGAAACAGTGTGTTCTATTGTTTCTGTTGATGATGTAACAGAAACAGTGTGTTGTATTGTTTCTGCTGATGTTTATGATGTAACAGAAACAGTGTGTTCTATTGTTTCTGTTGATGATGTAACAGAAACAGTGTGTTGTATTGTTTCTGCTGATGTTGATGATGTAACAGAAACTGTGTGTTGTATTGTTTCTGCTGATGATGTAACAGAAACAGTGTGTTCTATTGTTTCTGCTGATGTTGATGATGTAACAGAAACAGTGTGTTGTATTGTTTCTGCTGATGTTGATGATGTAACAGAAACAGTGTGTTCTATTGTTTCTGTTGATGATGTAACAGAAACAGTGTGTTCTATTGTTTCTGCTGATGTTGATGATGTAACAGAAACAGTGTGTTTTATTGTTTCTGTTGATGATGTAACAGAAACAGTGTGTTCTATTGTTTCTGTTGATGATGTAACAGAAACAGTGTGTTGTATTGTTTCTGTTGATGATGTAACAGAAACAGTGTGTTCTATTGTTTCTGTTGATGATGTAACAGAAACAGTGTGTTCTATTGTTTCTGCTGATGTTGATGATGTAACAGAAACAGTGTGTTGTATTGTTTCTGCTGATGTTGATGATGTAACAGAAACAGTGTGTTCTATTGTTTCTGTTGATGATGTAACAGAAACAGTGTGTTCTATTGTTTCTGTTGATGATGTAACAGAAACAGTGTGTTCTATTGTTTCTGTTGATGATGTAACAGAAACAGTGTGTTCTATTGTTTCTGTTGATGATGTAACAGAAACAGTGTGTTGTATTGTTTCTACTGATGTTGATGATGTAACAGAAACAGTGTGTTCTATTGTTTCTGCTGATGTTGATGATGTAACAGAAACAGTGTGTTCTATTGTTTCTGCTGATGTTGATGTTGATGATGTAACAGAAACATTGTGTTGTATTGTTTCTGCTGATGTTGATGATGTAACAGAAACAGTGTGTTGTATTGTTTCTGCTGATGTTGATGATGTAACAGAAACAGTGTGTTCTATTGTTTCTGCTGATGTTCATGATGTAACAGAAACAGTGTGTTGTATTGTTTCTGCTGATGATGTAACAGAAACAGTGTGTTCTATTGTTTCTGCTGATGTTGATGATGTAACAGAAACAGTGTGTTGTATTGTTTCTGCTGATGTTGATGATGTAACAGAAACAGTGTGTTGTATTGTTTCTGCTGATGTTGATGATGTAACAGAAACAGTGTGTTCTATTGTTTCTGCTGATGTTGATGATGTAACAGAAACAGTTTGTTGTATTGTTTCTGCTGATGTTGATGATGTAACAGAAACAGTGTGTTCTATTGTTTCTGCTGATGTTGATGATGTAACAGAAACAGTGTGTTGTATTGTTTCTGCTGATGTTGATGATGTAACAGAAACAGTGTGTTGTATTGTTTCTGCTGATGATGTAACAGAAACAGTGTGTTGTATTGTTTCTGCTGATGTTGATGATGTAACAGAAACAGTGTGTTGTATTGTTTCTGCTGTCACGATCGTGTGGCGGATTGACGGACCAAAATGCAGCAGTTGGAAAATAAGCCATCTTCTTTATTAACACCACGAAGATGAACACGACACAAAACTCTATACAAACTAACAAAACAACAAAACGACCGTGAAGCTACAAACGTTGTGCACATACATACAGGCTACAAACGTTCTGACATAGACAATTACCCACAACCAATGAGAGCCTATGGCTACCCTAAATAAGGCTCCCAATCAGAGACAACCGAAATCAGCTGTCTCTAATTGGGAACTCATTCAGGTAACCATAGACTCTCCTAGATAACTAACCAACATAGACAACGCTAGACATCTACACTCAACACAAAACCATATACTACACCCCATAACCCCTTTACCATATAAACACCCAACACCAACAAAACATAAACATTCCCCATGTCACACCCTGACCTAACTAAAATAATAAAGAAAACAAAGAATACTAAGGCCAGGGCGTGACATAACCCCCCCCTTGAGGCGCGAACTCCGGGCGCACCATACACAGTCTAGGGGAGGGTCTGGGTGGGCTTCCCTCCACGGTGGCGGCTCCGGCTCTGGTCGCGGTCCCCACGTCACCACAGTACCTAACCACCTCCTAGGCTTCCTCCAAACGACCCCCCTCCACATTAACCCCATTGTATTAAGGGGCAGTTCCGGACTAAGGGACAGCTCCGGACTAAGGTCCAGTACCAGGGTAAGGGGCAGTACCAGGATCAGGGGCAGTACCAGGGTAAGGGGCAGTACCAGGGTAAGGGGCAGCACCAGGGTAAGGGGCAGCACCAGGGTAAGGGGCAGCTCCAGGGTAAGGGGCAGCTCCGGACTGATGAATGGCAGCTCCGGACTGAGGGACTGCAGCTCCGGACTGAGGGACTGCAGCTCCGGACTGAGGGACGGCCCATGGCTGGCTGACAGATCTGGCTGCTCATGGCTGGCTAACGGATCTGGCTGCTCATGGCTGGCTAACGGATCTGGCTGCTCATGGCTGGCTAACTGATCTGGCTGCTCATGGCTGGCTGACGGATCTGGCTGCTCATGGCTGGCTGACGGATCTGGCTGCTCATGGCTAGCTGACGGATCTGGCTGCTCATGGCTAGCTGACGGATCTGGCTGCTCATGGCTAGCTGACGGATCTGGCTGCTCATGGCTAGCTGACGGATCTGGCTGCTCATGGCTAGCTGACGGATCTGGCTGCTCATGGCTAGCTGACGGATCTGGCTGCTCATGGCTAGCTGACGGATCTGGCTGCTCATGGCTAGCTGACGGATCTGGCTGCTCATAGCTAGCTGACGGATCTGGCTGCTCATAGCTAGCTGACGGATCTGGCTGCTCATGGCTGGCTGACGGATCTGGCTGCTTATGGCTGGCTGACTGATCTGGCTGCTCCTGTCTGGTTGGCGGCTCTGGCAGATCCTGTCTGGTTGGCGGCTCCGGCAGATCCTGTCTGGTTGGCGGCTCTGGCGGATCCTGTCTGACGGGCGGCTCTAGCGGCTCCTGTCTGGCGGACGGCTCTAGCGGCTCCTGTCTGACGGACGGCTCAGTGGGCTCATGGCAGACGGGCGGCTTTGCAGGCTCATGGCAGACGGGCGGCTTTGCAGGCTCATTGCAGACGGATGGCTCAGATGGCGCTGGGGAGACGGATGGCTCAGATGGCGCTGGGGAGACGGATGGCTCAGATGGCGCTGGGGAGACGGGCAGTTCAGTCATTGCTGTGCAGACGGCAGACTCCTGCCGGCTGAGGCGCACTGTAGGCCTGGTGCGTGGTGCCGGGACTGGTGGCACCGGGCTGGGGACACGCATCTCAGGGCTAGTGCGGGGAGCAGCAACAGGACGCACAGGACTCTGGGGACACACAGGAGGCTTGGTGCGTGGTTTAGACACTGGTGGTAAAGGGCTGGAGACACGCACCATATAGCTAGTGCGTGGAGGAGGCACTGGTGGTACTGGGTTGGGGCGGGGAGGTGGCGCCGGAAATACCGGACCGTGCAGGCGTACTGGCTCCCTTGAACGCCGAGCCTGCCCAACCTTACCTGGTTCTATGCTCCCCGTCGCCTGACCAGTGCGGGGAGGTGGAATAACCCGCACCGGCCTATGTAGGCGAACCGGGGACACCATGCGTAAGGCTGGTGCCATGTACGCCGGCCCGAGGAGACGCACTGGTGACCAGATGCGTTGGGCCGGCTTCATGACATACGGCTCAACGCTCAGTCTAGCCCGGCCGATACGTGGAGCTGTAATGTACCGAACCGGGCTATGCACGCGTACAGGAGACACCGTGCGCTCTACTGCGTAACACGGTGTCTGCCCGTACTCTCGCTCTCCACGGTAAGTACAGGGAGTAGGCGCAGGTTTCCTACCTGACTTCGCCACACTCCCTTTAAGGCCCCCCCCAATAAATTTTTGGGTTGTACTCACGGGTTTCCAGCCTTGTCTCCGTGCTGCCTCCTCATATCGCCTCCTCTCGGCTTTAGCTGCCTCCAGCTCTTCACGAGGAAGGCGATATTCTCCCGGTTGAACCCACGGCCCCTTACCATCCAGTATCTCCTCCCATGTCCATGAATCCTGTGTAGGTAGGTCCTGTTGCCGCTTTCCATGCCGCTTGGTCCTATGGTGGGTAATTCTGTCACGATCGTGTGGCGGATTGACGGACCAAAATGCAGCAGTTGGAAAATAAGCCATCTTCTTTATTAACACCACGAAGATGAACACGACACAAAACTCTATACAAACTAACAAAACAACAAAACGACCGTGAAGCTACAAACGTTGTGCACATACATACAGGCTACAAACGTTCTGACATAGACAATTACCCACAACCAATGAGAGCCTATGGCTACCCTAAATAAGGCTCCCAATCAGAGACAACCGAAATCAGCTGTCTCTAATTGGGAACTCATTCAGGTAACCATAGACTCTCCTAGATAACTAACCAACATAGACAACGCTAGACATCTACACTCAACACAAAACCATATACTACACCCCATAACCCCTTTACCATATAAACACCCAACACCAACAAAACATAAACATTCCCCATGTCACACCCTGACCTAACTAAAATAATAAAGAAAACAAAGAATACTAAGGCCAGGGCGTGACATCTGCTGATGTTGATGATGTAACAGAAACAGTGTGTTGTATTGTTTCTGCTGATGTTGATGATGTAACAGAAACAGTGTGTTGTATTGTTTCTGCTGATGTTGATGATGTAACAGAAACAGTGTGTTCTATTGTTTCTGCTGATGTTGATGATGTAACAGAAACAGTGTGTTGTATTGTTTCTGCTGATGTTGATGATGTAACAGAAACAGTGTGTTGTATTGTTTCTGTTGATGTTGGTGATGTAACAGAAACAGTCTGTTCTATTGTTTCTGCTGATGTTGATGATGTAACAGAAACAGTGTGTTCTGTTTCTGTTGATGATGTAACAGAAACAGTGTGTTCTATTGTTTCTGCTGATGTTGATGATGTAACAGAAACAGTGTGTTGTATTGTTTCTGCTGATGTTGATGATGTAACAGAAACAGTGTGTTCTATTGTTCCTCACTGCTTATCTCTGACTCACATTACCAGTAAATTACAGTACATTACAGTACATCACCGGTACATTACCAGTAAATTACAATACATTACCAGTACATCACCGGTACATTCCCAGTAAATTAGAGTATATTACAGTACATTACCAGTATATTACCATTACATTACATATACATTACCAGTACATTACATATACATTACAGTACATCACAGTACATTACCAGTACATCACAGTACATTACATATACATTACAGTACATTACAGTACATTACCAGTACATTACCAGTACATTACATATACATTACAGTACATTACCAGTACATTACAGTACATTACATATACAGTACAGTACATTACCAGTACATAACCAGTACATTACCAGTACATCACAGTACATTGCCGTACATTACCAGTACATTACAGTACAATAAAATACATGACCAGTACATTTTAGTACATTACCAGTACTTTACCAATACATTACCAGTACTTTACCAGTACATTACCAGTACATTGCAAATACATTACTAGTACCTTTTAGTATATAACCAGTACTTTACCAGTACATTACTAGTACATTTTAGTATATTACCAGTACTTTACCAGTACATTATGTCTTTCTTCTTTATCAATGACAGCGGACTCCATAAACTGGTTCAGTAGTACAGCATTAGGTATTTATTAGGCATTTATATATATAAATATTATAACTAGGATATTTGAGCACGTCATATTAGAATGTCTCTTCATATCAAAGTTCCTCATTGTGTTGAGTTATCTTCCTTCCTTCTGCCGTCCTCTCTCTCCGTCCTCTAACACCTACCACCTTCTCTAGACTCACTCTCCGGCCCTACCACCTTCTCTAGACTCACTCTCCGGCCCTACCACCCTCTCTAGACTCACCCTCCGGCCCTACCACCCTCTCTAGACTCACTCTCCGGCCCTCCCACCCTCTCTAGACTCACCCTCCGGCCCTACCACCCTCTCTAGACTCACTCTCCGGCCCTACCACCCTCTCTAGACTCACTCTCCGGCCCCACCACCCTCTCTAGACTCACCCTCCGGCCCTACCACCTTCTCTAGACTCACTCTCTGGCCCTACCACCTTCTCTAGACTCACTCTCCGGCCCTACCACCTTCTCTAGACTCACTCTCCGGCCCTACCACCCTCTCTAGACTCACCCTCCGGCCCTACCACCTTCTCTAGACTCACTCTCCGGCCCTACCACCCTCTCTAGACTCACTTTCCGGCCCCACCACCTTCTCTAGACTCACTCTCCGGCCCTACCACCCTCTCTAGACTCACCCTCCGGCCCTACCACCCTCTCTAGACTCACTCTCCGGCCCTACCACCCTCTCTAGACTCACTCTCCGGCCCCACCACCCTCTCTAGACTCACCCTCCGGCCCTACCACCTTCTCTAGACTCACTCTCCGGCCCTACCACCTTCTCTAGACTCACTCTCCGGCCCTACCAGTTCTCTAGACTCACTCTCCGGCCCTACCACCCTCTCTAGACTCACCCTCCGGCCCTACCACCTTCTCTAGACTCACTCTCCGGCCCCACCACCCTCTCTAGACTCACTTTCCGGCCCCACCACCCTCTCTAGACCTCACTCTCCGGCCCTACCACCCTCTCTAGACTCACCCTCCGGCCCTACCACCTTCTCTAGACTCACTCTCCGGCCCTACCACCTTCTCTAGACTCACTCTCCGGCCCTACCACCTTCTCTAGACTCACTCTCCGGCCCTACCACCCTCTCTAGACTCACCCTCCGGCCCTACCACCTTCTCTAGACTCACTCTCCGGCCCTACCACCCTCTCTAGACTCACTTTCCGGCCCCACCACCTTCTCTAGACTCACTCTCCGGCCCTACCACCCTCTCTGGACTCACTCTCCGGCCCCACCACCCTCACTAGACTCACTCTCCGGCGCCATCACCCTCTCTAGACTCACTCTTCGGCCCTACCACCCTCTCTAGACTCACTCTCCGGCCCTACCACCCTCTCTAGACTCACTCTCCGGCCCCACCACCCTCTCTAGGTTCACTCTCTGGCCCTACCACCCTCTCTAGACTCACTCTCCGGCCCTACCACCCTCTCTAGACTCACTCTCCGGCCCTACCACCCTCTCTAGACTCCCTCTCCGGCCCAACCACCCTCTCTAGACTCACTCTCCGGCCCCACCACCCTCTCTAGACTCACTCTCCGGCCCCACCACCCTCTCTAGACTCACTCTCCGGCCCTACCACCCTCTCTAGACTCACTCTCCGGCCCTACCACCCTCTCTAGACTCACTCTCCGGCCCTACCACCCTCTCTAGACTCACTCTCCGGCCCCACCACCCTCTCTAGACTCACTCTCCGGCCCCACCACCCTCTCTAGACTCACTCTCCGGCCCTATCACCCTCTCTAGACTCACTCTCCGGCCCTACCACACTCTCTAGACTCACTCTCCGGCCCCACCACCCTCTCTAGACTCACTCTCCGGCCCCACCACCCTGTCTAGACTCACTCTCCGGCCCCACCACCTTCTCTAGACTCACTCTCCGGCCCCACCACCCTCTCTAGACTCACTCTCCGGCCCCACCACCCTCTCTAGACTCACTCTCCGGCCCTACCACCCTCTCTAGACTCACTCTCCGGCCCTACCACCCTCTCTAGACTCACCCTCCGGCCCTACCACCTTCTCTAGACTCACTCTCCGGCCCTACCACCTTCTCTAGACTCACTCTCCGGCCCTACCACCTTCTCTAGACTCACTCTCCGGCCCTACCACCCTCTCTAGACTCACCCTCCGGCCCTACCACCTTCTCTAGACTCACTCTCCGGCCCTACCACCCTCTCTAGACTCACTTTCCGGCCCCACCACCTTCTCTAGACTCACTCTCCGGCCCTACCACCCTCTCTGGACTCACTCTCCGGCCCCACCACCCTCACTAGACTCACTCTCCGGCGCCATCACCCTCTCTAGACTCACTCTTCGGCCCTACCACCCTCTCTAGACTCACTCTCCGGCCCTACCACCCTCTCTAGACTCAATCTCCGGCCCCACCACACTCTCTAGACTCACTCTCCGGCCCCACCACCCTCTCTAGACTCACCCTCCGGCCCTACCACCCTCTCTAGACTCACTCTCCGGCCCCACCACCCTCTCTAGACTCACTCTCCGGCCCTACCACCCTCTCTAGACTCACTCTCCGGCCCTACAACCCTCTCTAGACTCACTCTCCGGCCCTACCACCCTCTCTAGACTCACTCTCCGGCCCTTCCACCTTCTCTAGACTCACTCTCAGGACCTACCACCCTCTCTAGACTCACTCTCCGGCCCCACCACCCTCTCTAGGTTCACTCTCTGGCCCTACCACCCTCTCTAGACTCACTCTCCGGCCCAACCACCCTCTCTAGACTCACTCTCCGGCCCTACCACCCTCTCTAGACTCCCTCTCCGGCCCAACCACCCTCTCTAGACTCACTCTCCGGCCCCACCACCCTCTCTAGACTCACTCTCCGGCCCCACCACCCTGTCTAGACTCACTCTCCGGCCCCACCACCTTCTCTAGACTCACTCTCCGGCCCCACCACCCTCTCTAGACTCACTCTCCGGCCCCACCACCCTCTCTAGACTCACTCTCCGGCCCTACCACCCTCTCTAGACTCACTCTCCGGCCCTACCACCCTCTCTAGTCTCACTCTCCGGCCCTACCACCCTCTCTAGACTCACTCTCCGGCCCCACCACCCTCTCTAGACTCACTCTCCGGCCCCACCACCCTCTCTAGACTCACTCTCCGGCCCCACCACCCTCTCTAGACTCACTCTCTGGCCTTACCACCTTCTCTAGACTCACTCTCCGGCCCTACAACCCTCTCTAGACTCACTCTCCGGCCCCACCACCCTCTCTAGACTCACTCTCCGGCCCCACCACCCTCTCTAGACTCACTCTCCGGCCCTACCACCCTCTCTAGTCTCACTCTCCGGCCATACCACCCTCTCTAGACTCACTCTCCGGCCCCACCACCCTCTCTAGACTCACTCTCCGGCCCCAACACCCTCTCTAGACTCACTCTCCGGCCCCACCACCCTCTCTAGACTCACTCTCTGGCCTTACCACCTTCTCTAGACTCACTCTCCGGCCCTACCACCCTCTCTAGACTCACTCTCCGGCCCCACCGACCTCTCTAGACTCACTCTCCGGCCCCACCACCCTCTCTAGACTCACTCTCCGGCCCTACCACCCTCTCTAGACTCACTCTCCGGCCCTACCACCCTCTCTAGACTCACTCTCCGGCCCTACCACCTTCTCTAGACTCACTCTCCGACCCTACCACCCTCTCTAGACTCACTCTCCGGCCCCACCACCCTCTCTAGACTCACTCTCCCTGGCCCTACCACCCTCTCTAGACTCACTCTCCGGCCCCACCACCCTCTCTAGACTCACTCTCCGGCCCCACCACCCTCTCTAGACTCACTCTCCGGCCCCACCACCCTCTCTAGACTCACCCTCCGGCCCTACCACCCTCTCTAGACTCACTCTCCGGCCCCACCACCCTCTCTAGACTCACTCTCCGGCCCTACCACCCTCTCTAGACTCACTCTCCGGCCCTACAACCCTCTCTAGACTCACTCTCCGGCCATACCACCCTCTCTAGACTCACTCTCCGGCCCTTCCACCTTCTCTAGACTCACTCTCAGGACCTACCACCCTCTCTAGACTCACTCTCCGGCCCCACCACCCTCTCTAGGTTCACTCTCTGGCCCTACCACCCTCTCTAGACTCACTCTCCGGCCCTACCACCCTCTCTAGACTCACTCTCCGGCCCTACCACCCTCTCTAGACTCCCTCTCCGGCCCAACCACCCTCTCTAGACTCACTCTCCGGCCCCACCACCCTCTCTAGGTTCACTCTCCGGCCCCACCACCCTCTCTAGACTCACTCTCCGGCCCTACCACCCTCTCTAGACTCACTCTCCGGCCCTACCACCCTCTCTAGACTCACTCTCTGGCCCTACCACCCTCTCTAGACTCACTCTCCGGCCCCACCACCCTCTCTAGACTCACTCTCCGGCCCCACCACCCTCTCTAGACTCACTCTCCGGCCCCACCACCCTCTCTAGACTCACTCTCTGGCCTTACCACCTTCTCTAGACTCACTCTCCGGCCCTACCACCCTCTCTAGACTCACTCTCCGGCCCCACCACCCTCTCTAGACTCACTCTCCGGCCCCACCACCCTCTCTAGACTCACTCTCCGGCCCTACCACCCTCTCTAGACTCACTCTCCGGCCCTACCACCTTCTCTAGACTCACTCTCCGACCCCACCACCCTCTCTAGACTCACTCTCCGGACCCACCACCCTCTCTAGACTCACTCTCCGGCCCTACCACCCTCTCTAGACTCACTCTCCGGCCCTACCACCCTCTCTAGACTCACTCTCCGGCCCTACCACCTTCTCTAGACTCACTCTCCGACCCTACCACCCTCTCTAGACTCACTCTCCGGCCCCACCACCCTCTCTAGACTCACTCTCCCTGGCCCTACCACCCTCTCTAGACTCACTCTCCGGCCCTACCACCCTCTCTAGACTCACTCTCCGGCCCTACCACCCTCTCTAGACTCACTCTCCGGCCCTACCACCCTCTCTAGACTCACTCTCCGGCCCCACCACCCTGTCTAGACTCACTCTCCGGCCCCACCACCCTCTCTAGACTCACTCTCCGGCCCTACCACACTCTCTAGACTCACTCTCCAACCCTACCACCCTCTCTAGACTCACTCTCCGGACCCACCACCCTCTCTAGACTCACTCTCCGGCCCTACCACCCTCTCTAGACTCACTCTCTGGCCCTACCACCCTCTCTAGACTCACTCTCCGGCCCCACCACCCTGTCTTGGGGGAGGCCAGGGTGACCGGGTTCATTTGGCTAGAGTTCAAGTGGTCTCAATTTGGAATCGTGTCCCCTTTCCCGTCCCATTCCCTCGCCAGCCTCCATCACACCTCTGACCAGGAAGGAGTGCTCTAAAGCTCTACAGCCCCCGTGCCTCTATCCTTATCCCGTCAGCAGATGCCAAGGATTTGTTTTTAAACACCGAGCGCCCTCGACACCCCCCACGAGAATAGCCCTCCTAAATAACTCCTGGTATATCTTGATTTGATGGAGATGGAGGTATTTTGGGCGAGCAGGGAGAGAGTTCAGTGCCAATCAGCTGGGGCTGTTAAAGACTCACATGTTAATATGTCACCATGTGTAGCGTATAAATAGTACGTCAACTTGGGTGACTCTCGGCCCGGAAACCCTACTGGTCAGACCGTACCTGTACACAGACTCCAGTATCATATCTCTTCTTGGTACCCTACTGGTCTGACCGTACCTGTACACAGACTCCGGTATCATATCTCTTCTTGGTACCCTACTGGTCAGACCGTACCTGTACACAGACTCCTCTGGTATCATATCTCTTCTTGGTACCCTACTGGTCTGACCGTACCTGTACACAGACTCCTCTGGTATCATATCTCTTCTTGGTACCCTACTGGTTTGACCGTACCTGTACACAGACTCCTCTGGTATCATATCTCTTCTTGGTACCCTACTGGTCAGACCGTACCTGTACACAGACTCCAGTATCATATCTCTTCTTGGTACCCTACTGGTCTGACCGTACCTGTACACAGACTCCAGTATCATATCTCTTCTTGGTACCCTACTGGTCTGACCGTACCTGTACACAGACTCCTCTGGTATCATATCTCTTCTTGGTACCCTACTGGTTTGACCGTACCTGTACACAGACTCCTCTGGTATCATATCTCTTCTTGGTACCCTACTGGTTTGACCGTACCTGTACACAGACTCCTCTGGTATCATATCTCTTCTTGGTACCCTACTGGTTTGACCGTACCTGTACACAGACTCCAGTATCATATCTCTTCTTGGTACCCTACTGGTCAGACCGTACCTGTACACAGACTCCAGTATCATATCTCTTCTTGGTACCCTACTGGTCTGACCGTACCTGTACACAGACTCCAGTATCATATCTCTTCTTGGTACCCTACTGGTCTGACCGTACCTGTACACAGACTCCTCTGGTATCATATCTCTTCTTGGTACCCTACTGGTTTGACCGTACCTGTACACAGACTCCTCTGGTATCATATCACTTCTTGGTACCCTACTGGTTTGACCGTACCTGTACACAGACTCCTCTGGTATCATATCTCTTCTTGGTACCCTACTGGTCAGACCGTACCTGTACACAGACTCCTCTGGTATCATATCTCTTCTTGGTACCCTACTGGTCTGACCGTACCTGTACACAGACTCCTCCGGTATCTTATCTCTTCTTGGTACCCTACTGGTCAGACCGTACCTGTACACAGACTCCTCTGGTATCATATCTCTTCTTGGTACCCTACTGGTCTGACCGTACCTGTACACAGACTCCTCTGGTATCATATCTCTTCTTGGTACCCTACTGGTTTGACCGTACCTGTACACAGACTCCTCTGGTATCATATCTCTTCTTGGTACCCTACTGGTCAGACCGTACCTGTACACAGACTCCAGTATCATATCTCTTCTTGGTACCCTACTGGTCTGACCGTACCTGTACACAGACTCCAGTATCATATCTCTTCTTGGTACCCTACTGGTCTGACCGTACCTGTACACAGACTCCTCTGGTATCATATCTCTTCTTGGTACCCTACTGGTTTGACCGTACCTGTACACAGACTCCTCTGGTATCATATCTCTTCTTGGTACCCTACTGGTTTGACCGTACCTGTACACAGACTCCTCTGGTATCATATCTCTTCTTGGTACCCTACTGGTTTGACCGTACCTGTACACAGACTCCAGTATCATATCTCTTCTTGGTACCCTACTGGTCAGACCGTACCTGTACACAGACTCCAGTATCATATCTCTTCTTGGTACCCTACTGGTCTGACCGTACCTGTACACAGACTCCAGTATCATATCTCTTCTTGGTACCCTACTGGTCTGACCGTACCTGTACACAGACTCCAGTATCATATCTCTTCTTGGTACCCTACTGGTCAGACCGTACCTGTAGACAGACTCCTCTGGTATCATATCTCTTCTTGGTACCCTACTGGTCTGACCGTACCTGTACACAGACTCCAGTATCATATCTCTTCTTGGTACCCTACTGGTTTGACCGTACCTGTACACAGACTCCAGTATCATATATCTTCTTGGTACCCTACTGGTTTGACCGTACCTGTACACAGACTCTGGTATCATATCTCTTCTTGGTACCCTACTGGTCAGACCGTACCTGTACACAGACTCCTCTGGTATCATATCTCTTCTTGGTACCCTACTGGTCAGACCGTACCTGTACACAGACTCCTCTGGTATCATATCTCTTCTTGGTACCCTACTGGTCAGACCGTACCTGTACACAGACTCTGGTATCATATCTCTTCTTGGTACCCTACTGGTCAGACCGTACCTGTACACAGACTCCAGTATCATATCTCTTCTTGGTACCCTACTGGTCAGACCGTACCTGTACACAGACTCCTCTGGTATCATATCTCTTCTTGGTACCCTACTGGTCAGACCGTACCTGTACACAGACTCCAGTATCATACCTCTTCTTGGTACCCTACTGTTGCTACACACGTCCTATTCATCAGCTCAGTCTGATATATAACTCAGTCTAATATATCACTGCTGCTGCTCAGTCTAACATATCACTGCTGCTGCTCAGTCTAAAAGATCACTGCTGCTCAGTCTAACATATCACTGCTGCTGCTCAGTCTAATATATCACTGCTGCTGATCAGTCAAATATATCACTGCTGCTGCTCAGTCTAATATATCACTGCTGCTGCTCAGTCTAATACATCACTGCTGCTGCTCAGTCTAATACATCACTGCTGCTGCTCAGTCTAATATATCACTGCTGCTGATCAGTCAAATATATCACTGCTGCTGCTCAGTCTAATATATCACTGCTGCTGCTCAGTCTAATATATCACTGCTGCTGCTCAGTCTAATATATCACTGCTGCTGCTCAGTCTAATATATCACTGCTGCTGCTCAGTCTAATATATCACTGCTGCTGCTCAGTCTAATATATCACTGCTGCTGCTCAGTCTAATATATCACTGCTGCTGCTCAGTCTAATATATCACTGCTGCTGCTCAGTCTAATATATCACTGCTGCTGATCAGTCAAATATATCACTGCTGCTGCTCAGTCTAATATATCACTGCTGCTGCTCAGTCTAATATATCACTGCTGCTGCTCAGTCTAATATATCACTGCTGCTCACTCTAACATATCCCTCAGTCTAATATATCACTGCTGCTGCTCAGTGTAACATATCCCTGCTGCTGCTCAGTCTAATATATCACTGCTGCTCACTCTAACATATCCCTCAGTCCAATACATCCCTGCTGCTGCTCAGTCTAATATATCACTGCTGCTGCTCAGTATAATATATCACTGCTGCTGCTCAGTCTAATATATCACTGCTGCTCACTCTAACATATCCCTCAGTCCAATACATCCCTGCTGCTGCTCAGTCTAATATATCACTGCTGCTGCTCAGTCTAATATATCACTGCTGCTGCTCAGTCTAATATATCACTGCTGCTCAGTCTAATATATCACTGCTGCTTAGTCTAATATATCACTGCTGTTGCTCAGTCTAATATATCACTGCTGCTGCTCAGTCTAATATATCACTGCTGCTGCTCAGTCTAATATATCACTGCTGCTGCTCAGTCTAACATATCACTGCTGCTGCTCAGTCTAATATATCACTGCTGCTGCTCAGTCTAACATATCCCTCAGTCTGATACATCCCTGCTGCTGCTCAGTCTAATATATCACTGCTGCTGCTCAGTCTAATATATCACTGCTGATGCTCAGTCTAATATATCACTGCTGCTGCTCAGTCTAATATATCACTGCTGCTGCTCAGTCTAATATATCATTGCTGATGCTCAGTCTAATATATCACTGCTGCTGCTCAGTCTAACATATCACTGCTGCTGCTCAGTCTAATATATTACTGCTGCTGCTCAGTCTAATATATCACTGCTGCTGCTCAGTCTAATATATCACTGCTGCTGCTCAGTCTAATATATCACTGCTGCTGCTCAGTCTAATATATCACTGCTGCTGCTCAGTCTAATATATCACTGCTGCTGCTCAGTCTAATATATCACTGCTGCTGCTCAGTCTATTATATCACTGCTGCTGATCAGTCAAATATATCACTGCTGCTGCTCAGTCTAATATATCACTGCTGCTGCTCAGTCTAATATATCACTGCTGCTGCTCAGTCTAATATATCACTGCTGCTCACTCTAACATATCCCTCAGTCTAATATATCACTGCTGCTGCTCAGTGTAACATATCCCTCAGTCTAATACATCCCTGCTGCTGCTCAGTCTAATATATCACTGCTGTTGCTCAGTCTAATATATCACTGCTGCTGCTCAGTCTAATATATCACTGCTGCTCAGTCTAATATATCACTGCTGCTTAGTCTAATATATCACTGCTGCTGCTCAGTCTAATATATCACTGCTGCTCAGTCTAATATATCACTGCTGCTGCTCAGTCTAATATATCACTGCTGCTGCTCAGTCTAACATATCACTGCTGCTGCTCAGTCTAATATATCACTGCTGCTGCTCAGTCTAACATACCCTTCAGTCTAATACATCCCTGCTGCTGCTCAGTCTAATATATCACTGCTGCTGCTCAGTCTAATATATCACTGCTGCTGCTCAGTCTAATATATCACTGCTGCTGCTCAGTCTAATATATCACTGCTGCTGCTCAGTCTAATATATCACTGCTGCTGCTCAGTCTAATATATCACTGCTGCTGCTCAGTCTAATATATCACTGCTGCTGCTCAGTCTAATATATCACTGCTGCTGCTCAGTCTAATATATCACTGCTGCTGCTCAGTCTAATATATCACTGCTGCTGCTCAGTCTAATATATCACTGCTGCTGCTCAGTCTAATATATCACTGCTGCTGCTCAGTCTAACATATCACTGCTGCTGCTCAGTCTAATATATCACTGCTGCTGCTCAGTCTAATACATCACTGCTGCTGCTCAGTCTAATATATCACTGCTGCTCAGTCTAATATATCACTGCTGCTGCTCAGTGTAACATATCCCTCAGTCCAATACATCCCTGCTGCTGCTCAGTCTAATATATCACTGCTGCTGCTCAGTCTAATATATCACTGCTGCTGCTCAGTCTAATATATCACTGCTGCTGCTCAGTCTAATATATCACTGCTGATCAGTCTAATATATCACTGCTGCTGCTCAGTCTAATATATCACTGCTGCTCAGTCTAACATATCACTGCTGCTGCTCAGTCTAACATATCACTGCTGCTCAGTCTAATATATCACTGCTGCTGCTCAGTCTAATATATCACTGCTGCTGCTCAGTCTAATACATCACTGCTGCTGCTCAGTCTAATATATCACTGCTGCTCAGTCTAATATATCACTGCTGCTCAGTCTAATATATCACTGCTGCTCAGTCTAATATATCACTGCTGCTGCTCAGTCTAATATATCACTGCTGCTGCTCAGTCTAATATATCACTGCTGCTGCTCAGTCTAATATATCACTTAGTCTAATATATCACTGCTCCTGCTCAGTCTAATATATCACTGCTGCTGCTCAGTCTAATATATCACTGCTGCTGCTCAGTCTAATATATCACTGCTGCTCAGTCTAATATATCACTGCTGCTGGTCAGTCTAATATATCACTGCTGCTGCTCAGTCTAATATATCACTGCTGCTGCTCAGTCTAACATATCACTGCTGCTGCTCAGTCTAAAAGATCACTGCTGCTCAGTCTAATATATCACTGCTGCTGCTCAGTCTAATATATCACTGCTGCTGATCAGTCAAATATATCACTGCTGCTGCTCAGTCTAATATATCACTGCTGCTGCTCAGTCTAATACATCACTGCTGCTGCTCAGTCTAATACATCACTGCTGCTGCTCAGTCTAATAGATCACTGCTGCTGATCAGTCAAATATATTACTGCTGCTGCTCAGTCTAATATATCACTGCTGCTGCTCAGTCTAATATATCACTGCTGCTGCTCAGTCTAATATATCACTGCTGCTACTCAGTCTAATATATCACTGCTGCTGCTCAGTCTAATATATCACTGCTGCTGCTCAGTCTAATATATCACTGCTGCTGCTCAGTCTAATATATCACTGCTGCTGCTCAGTCTAATATATCACTGCTGCTGCTCAGTCTAATATATCACTGCTGCTACTCAGTCTAATATATCACTGCTGCTGCTCAGTCTAATATATCACTGCTGCTGCTCAGTCTAATATATCACTGCTGCTGCTCAGTCTAATATATCACTGCTGCTGCTCAGTCTAATATATCACTGCTGCTGCTCAGTCTAATATATCACTGCTGCTGATCAGTCAAATATATCACTGCTGCTGCTCAGTCTAATATATCACTGCTGCTGCTCAGTCTAATATATCACTGCTGCTGCTCAGTCTAATATATCACTGCTGCTCACTCTAACATATCCCTCAGTCTAATATATCACTGCTGCTGCTCAGTGTAACATATCCCTCAGTCCAATACATCCCTGCTGCTGCTCAGTCTAATATATCACTGCTGCTGCTCAGTCTAATATATCACTGCTGCTCAGTCTAATATATCACTGCTGCTTAGTCTAATATATCACTGCTGCTGCTCAGTCTAATATATCACTGCTGCTGCTCAGTCTAATATATCACTGCTGCTGCTCAGTCTAATATATCACTGCTGCTGCTCAGTCTAACATATCACTGCTGCTGCTCAGTCTAATATATCACTGCTGCTGCTCAGTCTAACATATCCCTCAGTCCAATACATCCCTGCTGCTGCTCAGTCTAATATATCACTGCTGCTGCTCAGTCTAATATATCATTGCTGATGCTCAGTCTAATATATCACTGCTGCTCAGTCTACTATATCACTGCTGCTGCTCAGTCTAATATATCATTGCTGATGCTCAGTCTAATATATCACTGCTGCTCAGTCTAACATATCACTGCTGCTCAGTCTAATATATCACTGCTGCTGCTCAGTCTAATATATCACTGCTGCTGCTCAGTCTAATATATCACTGCTGCTACTCAGTCTAATATATCACTGCTGCTGCTCAGTCTAATATATCACTGCTGCTGCTCAGTCTAATATATCACTGCTGCTGCTCAGTCTAATATATCACTGCTGCTGCTCAGTCTAATATATCACTGCTGCTGCTCAGTCTAATATATCACTGCTGCTGATCAGTCAAATATATCACTGCTGCTGCTCAGTCTAATATATCACTGCTGCTGCTCAGTCTAATATATCACTGCTGCTGCTCAGTCTAATATATCACTGCTGCTCACTCTAACATATCCCTCAGTCTAATATATCACTGCTGCTGCTCAGTGTAACATATCCCTCAGTCCAATACATCCCTGCTGCTGCTCAGTCTAATATATCACTGCTGCTGCTCAGTCTAATATATCACTGCTGCTGCTCAGTCTAATATATCACTGCTGCTCAGTCTAATATATCACTGCTGCTTAGTCTAATATATCACTGCTGCTGCTCAGTCTAATATATCACTGCTGCTGCTCAGTCTAATATATCACTGCTGCTGCTCAGTCTAATATATCACTGCTGCTGCTCAGTCTAACATATCACTGCTGCTGCTCAGTCTAATATATCACTGCTGCTGCTCAGTCTAACATATCCCTCAGTCCAATACATCCCTGTTGCTGCTCAGTCTAATATATCACTGCTGCTGCTCAGTCTAATATATCATTGCTGATGCTCAGTCTAATATATCACTGCTGCTCAGTCTACTATATCACTGCTGCTGCTCAGTCTAATATATCACTGCTGATGCTCAGTCTAATATATCACTGCTGCTGCTCAGTCTAACATATCACTGCTGCTGCTCAGTCTAATATATCACTGCTGCTGCTCAGTCTAATATATCACTGCTGCTGCTCAGTCTAATATATCACTGCTGCTGCTCAGTCTAATATATCACTGCTGCTGCTCAGTCTAATATATCACTGCTGCTGCTTAGTCTAACATATCACTGCTGCTGCTCAGTCTAATACATCCCTGCTGCTGCTCAGTCTAATATATCACTGCTGCTGCTCAGTCTGACATATCACTGCTGCTGCTCAGTCTAATATATCACTGCTCCTGCTCAGTCTAATATATCACTGCTGCTCAGTCTAATATCTCACTGCTGCTCAGTCAAACATATCACTGCTGCTGCTCAGTCTAACATATCACTGCTGCTCAGTCTAATATATCACTGCTGCTGCTCAGTCTAATATATCACTGCTGCTGCTCAGTCTAATATATCACTGCTGCTGCTCAGTCTAATATATCACTGCTGCTGCTCAGTCTAATATATCACTGCTGCTGCTCAGTCTAATATATCACTGCTGCTGCTCAGTCTAATATATCACTGCTGCTGCTCAGTCTAATATATCACTGCTGCTGCTCAGTCTAATATATCACTGCTGCTGCTCAGTCTAATATATCACTGCTGCTGCTCAGTCTAATATATCACTGCTGCTGCTCAGTCTAATATATCACTGCTGCTGCTCAGTCTAATATATCACTGCTGCTGCTCAGTCTAATATATCACTGCTGCTTCTCAGTCTAATATATCACTGCTGCTGCTCAGTCTAATATATCACTGCTGCTGCTCAGTCTAATATATCACTGCTGCTGCTCAGTCTAATATATCACTGCTGCTGCTCAGTCTAATATATCACTGCTGCTGCTCAGTCTAACATATCACTGCTGCTGCTCAGTCTAATATATCACTGCTGCTGCTCAGTCTAATATATCACTGCTGCTGCTCAGTGTAACATATCCCTCAGTCCAATACATCCCTGCTGCTGCTCAGTCTAATATATCACTGCTGCTGCTCAGTCTAATATATCACTGCTGCTGCTCAGTTTAATATATCACTGCTGCTGCTCAGTCTAAAATATCACTGCTGATCAGTGTAATATATCACTGCTGCTGCTCAGTCTAATATATCACTGCTGCTCAGTCTAACATTTCACTGCTGCTGCTCAGTCTAACATATCACTGCTGCTCAGTCTAATATATCACTGCTGCTGCTCAGTCTAATATATCACTGCTGCTGCTCAGTCTAATACATCACTGCTGCTGCTCAGTCTAATATATCACTGCTGCTCAGTCTAATATATCACTGCTGCTCAGTCTAATATATCACTGCTGCTCAGTCTAATATATCACTGCTGCTGCTCAGTCTAATATATCACTGCTGCTGCTCAGTCTAATATATCACTGCTGCTGCTCAGTCTAATATATCACTTAGTCTAATATATCACTGCTGCTGCTCAGTCTAATATATCACTGCTGCTGCTCAGTCTAATATATCACTGCTGCTGCTCAGTCTAATATATCACTGCTGCTCAGTCTAATATATCACTGCTGCTGGTCAGTCTAATATATCACTGCTGCTGCTCAGTCTAATATATCACTGCTGCTGCTCAGTCTAATATATCACTGCTGCTGCTCAGTCTAATATATCACTGCTGCTGCTCAGTCTAATACAGTGGGGAGAACAAGTATTTGATACACTGCCGATTTTGCAGGTTTTCCTACTTACAAAGCATGTAGAGGTCTGTAATTCTTTATCATAGGTACACTTCAACTGTGAGAGACGGTATCTAAAACAAAAATCCAGAAAATCACATTGTATGATTTTTAAGTAATTCATTTGCATTTTATTGCATGACATAAGTATTTGATACATCAGAAAAGCAGAACTTAATATTTGGTACAGAAACCTTTGTTTGCAATTACAGAGATCATACGTTTCCTGTAGTTCTTGACCAGGTTTGCACACACTGCAGCAGGGATTGTGGCCCACTCCTCCATACAGACCTTCTCCAGATCCTTCAGGTTTCGGGGCTGTCGCTGGGCAATACGGACTTTCAGCTCCCTCCAAAGATTTTCTATTGGGTTCAGGTCTGGAGACTGGCTAGGCCACTCCAGGACCTTGAGATGCTTCTTACGGAGCCACTCCTTAGTTGCCCTGGCTGTGTGTTTCGGGTCGTTGTTAAGCTGGAAGACCCAGCCACAACCCATCTTCAATGCTCTTACTGAGGGAAGGAGGTTGTTGGCCAAGATCTCGCGATACATGGCCCCATCCATCCTCCCCTCAATACGGTGCAGTCGTCCTGTCCCCTTTGCAGAAAAGCATCCCCAAAGAATGATGTTTCCACCTCCATGCTTCAGGGTTGGGATGGTGTTCATGGGGTTGTACTCATCCTTCTTCTTCCTTCAAACACGGCGAGTGGAGTTTAGACCAAAAAGCTCTATTTTTGTCTCATCAGACCTGCTGCTCAGTCTAATATATCACTGCTGCTGCTCAGTCTAATATATCACTGCTGCTCAGTCTAATATATCACTGCTGCTGCTCAGTCTAACATATCACTGCTGCTCAGTCTAAAATATCACTGCTGCTGCTCAGTCTAATATATCACTGCTACTGCTCAGTCTAATATATCACTGCTGCTGCTCAGTCTAACATATCACTGCTGCTCAGTCTAATATATCACTGCTGATGCTCAGTCTAATATATCACTGCTGCTCAGTCTAATATATCCCTGCTGCTGCTCAGTCTAATATATCACTGCTGCTGCTCAGTCTAATATATCACTGCTGCTGCTCAGTCTAATACATCACTGCTGCTGCTCAGTCTAATATATCACTGCTGCTGCTCAGTCTAATATATCACTGCTGCTGCTCAGTCTAATACATCACTGCTGCTGCTCAGTCTAATACATCACTGCTGCTGCTCAGTCTAATATATCACTGCTGATGCTCAGTCTAATATATCACTGCTGCTCAGTCTAATATATCCCTGCTGCTGCTCAGTCTAATATATCACTGCTGATGCTCAGTCTAATATATCACTGCTGCTGCTCAGTCTAATATATCACTGCTGCTGCTCAGTCTAATACATCCCTGCTGCTGCTCAGTCTAATATATCACTGCTGCTGCTCAGTCTAATATATCACTGCTGCTCAGTCTAATATATACTGCTGCTCAGTCTAATATATCACTTAGTGTAATATATCACTGCTGCTGCTCAGTCTAATATATCACTGCTGCTGCTCAGTCTAATATATCACTGCTGCTGCTCAGTCTAATATATCACTGCTGCTCAGTCTAATATATCACTGCTGCTGCTCAGTCTAACATATCACTGCTGCTCAGTCTAAAATATCACTGCTGCTGCTCAGTCTAATATATCACTGCTACTGCTCAGTCTAATATATCACTGCTGCTGCTCAGTCTAACATATCACTGCTGCTCAGTCTAATATATCACTGCTGATGCTCAGTCTAATATATCACTGCTGCTCAGTCTAATATATCCCTGCTGCTGCTCAGTCTAATATATCACTGCTGCTGCTCAGTCTAATATATCACTGCTGCTGCTCAGTCTAATACATCACTGCTGCTGCTCAGTCTAATATATCACTGCTGCTGCTCAGTCTAATATATCACTGCTGCTGCTCAGTCTAATACATCACTGCTGCTGCTCAGTCTAATATATCACTGCTGATGCTCAGTCTAATATATCACTGCTGCTGCTCAGTCTAATATATCACTGCTGCTGCTCAGTCTAATACATCCCTGCTGCTGCTCAGTCTAATATATCACTGCTGCTGCTCAGTCTAATATATCACTGCTGCTCAGTCTAATATATACTGCTGCTCAGTCTAATATATCACTTAGTGTAATATATCACTGCTGCTGCTCAGTCTAATATATCACTGCTGCTGCTCAGTCTAATACATCACTGCTGCTGCTCAGTCTAATATATCACTGCTGCTGCTCAGTCTAATATATCACTGCTGCTGCTCAGTCTAATATATCACTGCTGCTGCTCAGTCTAATATATCACTGCTGCTGCTCAGTCTAACATATCACTGCTGCTGCTCAGTCTAATATATCACTGCTGCTGCTCAGTCTAATATATCACTGCTGCTGCTCAGTCTAATATATCACTGCTGCTGCTCAGTCTAATATATCACTGCTGCTCAGTCTAATATATCACTGCTGCTACTCAGTCTAACATATCACTGCTGCTCAGTCTAATATATCACTGCTGCTGCTCAGTCTAATATATCACTGCTACTGCTCAGTCCAATATATCCCTGCTGCTGCTCAGTCTAATATATCACTGCTGCTGCTCAGTCTAATATATCACTGCTGCTGCTCAGTCTAATATATCACTGCTGATCAGTCTAATATATCACTGCTGCTGCTCAGTCTAATATATCACTGCTGCTGCTCAGTCTAATATATCACTGCTGCTGCTCAGTCTAATATAACGCTGCTGCTGCTCAGTCTAATATATCACTGCTGCTGCTCAGTCTAATATATCACTGCTGCTGCTCAGTCTAATATATCACTGCTGATGCTCAGTCTAATATATCACTGCTGATGCTCAGTCTAACATATCACTGCTGCTGCTCAGTCTAATATATCACTGCTGCTGCTCAGTCTAATATATCACTGCTGTTCAGTCTAATATATCACTGCTGCTGCTCAGTCTAATATATCACTGCTGCTGCTCAGTCTAATATATCACTGCTGCTGCTCAGTCTAATATATCACTGCTGCTGCTCAGTCTAATATATCACTGCTGCTGCTCAGTCTAATATATCACTGCTGCTGCTCAGTCTAATATATCACTGCTGCTGCTCAGTCTAATATATCACTGCTGCTGCTCAGTCTAATATATCACTGCTGCTGCTCAGTCTAATATATCACTGCTGCTGCTCAGTCTAATATATCACTGCTGCTGCTCAGTCTAATACATCCCTGCTGCTGCTCAGTCTAATATATCACTGCTGCTGCTCAGTCTAATATATCACTGCTGCTGCTCAGTCTAATATATCACTGCTGCTGCTCAGTCTAATATATCACTGCTGCTTCTCAGTCTAATATATCACTGCTGCTGCTCAGTCTAATATATCACTGCTGCTGCTCAGTCTAATATATCACTGCTGCTGCTCAGTCTAATATATCACTGCTGCTGCTCAGTCTAATATATCACTGCTGATCAGTCTAATATATCACTGCTGCTGCTCAGTCTAATATATCACTGCTGCTGCTCAGTCTAATATATCACTGCTGCTGCTCAGTCTAATATATCGCTGCTGCTGCTCAGTCTAATATATCACTGCTGCTCAGTCTAATATATCACTGCTGCTGCTCAGTCTAATATATCACTGCTACTGCTCAGTCCAATATATCCCTGCTACTGCTCAGTCTAATATATCACTGCTGCTGCTCAGTCTAATATATCACTGCTGCTGCTCAGTCTAATATATCACTGCTGATCAGTCTAATATATCACTGCTGCTGCTCAGTCTAATATATCACTGCTGCTGCTCAGTCTAATATATCACTGCTGCTGCTCAGTCTAATATATCACTGCTGATGCTCAGTCTAATATATCACTGCTGATGCTCAGTCTAACATATCACTGCTGCTGCTCAGTCTAATATATCACTGCTGCTCAGTCTAATATATCACTGCTGCTGCTCAGTCTAATACATCACTGCTGCTGCTCAGTCTAATATATCACTGCTGCTGCTCAGTCTAATATATCACTGCTGCTGCTCAGTCTAATACATCACTGCTGCTGCTCAGTCTAATATATCACTGCTGCTCAGTCTAATATATCACTGCTGCTCAGTCTAATATATCACTGCTGCTCAGTCTAATACATCACTGCTGCTGCTCAGTCTAATATATCACTGCTGCTGCTCAGTCTAATATATCACTGCTGCTGCTCAGTCTAATATATCACTTAGTCTAATATATCACTGCTCCTGCTCAGTCTAATATATCACTGCTGCTGCTCAGTCTAATATATCACTGCTGCTGCTCAGTCTAATATATCACTGCTGTTCAGTCTAATGTATCACTGCTGCTGGTCATTCTAATATATCACTGCTGCTGCTCAGTCTAATATATCACTGCTGCTGCTCAGTCTAACATATCACTGCTGCTGCTCAGTCTAATATATCACTTAGTCTAATATATCACTGCTCCTGCTCAGTCTAATATATCACTGCTGCTGCTCAGTCTAATATATCACTGCTGCTGCTCAGTCTAATATATCACTGCTGTTCAGTCTAATGTATCACTGCTGCTGGTCATTCTAATATATCACTGCTGCTGCTCAGTCTAACATATCACTGCTGCTGCTCAGTCTAATATATCACTGCTGCTGATCAGTCAAATATATCACTGCTGCTGCTCAGTCTAATATATCACTGCTGCTGCTCAGTCTAATACATCACTGCTGCTGCTCAGTCTAATACATCACTGCTGCTGCTCAGTCTAATAGATCACTGCTGCTGATCAGTCAAATATATCACTGCTGCTGCTCAGTCTAATATATCACTGCTGCTGCTCAGTCTAATATATCACTGCTGCTGCTCAGTCTAATATATCACTGCTGCTGCTCAGTCTAATATATCACTGCTGCTGCTCAGTCTAATATATCACTGCTGCTGCTCAGTCTAATATATCACTGCTGCTGCTCAGTCTAATATATCACTGCTGCTGCTCAGTCTAATATATCACTGCTGCTGCTCAGTCTAATATATCACTGCTGCTGATCAGTCAAATATATCACTGCTGCTGCTCAGTCTAATATATCACTGCTGCTGCTCAGTCTAATATATCACTGCTGCTGCTCAGTCTAATATATCACTGCTGCTCACTCTAACATATCCCTCAGTCTAATATATCACTGCTGCTGCTCAGTGTAACATATCCCTCAGTCCAATACATCCCTGCTGCTGCTCAGTCTAATATATCACTGCTGCTGCTCAGTCTAATATATCACTGCTGCTGCTCAGTCTAATATATCACTGCTGCTCAGTCTAATATATCACTGCTGCTTAGTCTAATATATCACTGCTGCTGCTCAGTCTAATATATCACTGCTGCTGCTCAGTCTAATATATCACTGCTGCTGCTCAGTCTAATATATCACTGCTGCTGCTCAGTCTAACATATCACTGCTGCTGCTCAGTCTAATATATCACTGCTGCTGCTCAGTCTAACATATCCCTCAGTCCAATACATCCCTGCTGCTGCTCAGTCTAATATATCACTGCTGCTGCTCAGTCTAATATATCACTGCTGATGCTCAGTCTAATATATCACTGCTGCTCAGTCTAATATATCACTGCTGCTGCTCAGTCTAATATATCACTGCTGATGCTCAGTCTAATATATCACTGCTGCTGCTCAGTCTAACATATCACTGCTGCTGCTCAGTCTAATATATCACTGCTGTTGCTCAGTCTAATATATCACTGCTGCTGCTCAGTCTAATATATCACTGCTGCTGCTCAGTCTAATATATCACTGCTGCTGCTCAGTCTAATATATCACTGCTGCTGCTTAGTCTAACATATCACTGCTGCTGCTCAGTCTAATACATCCCTGCTGCTGCTCAGTCTAATATATCACTGCTGCTGCTCAGTCTAACATATCACTGCTGCTGCTCAGTCTAATATATCACTGCTCCTGCTCAGTCTAATATATCACTGCTGCTCAGTCTAATATCTCACTGCTGCTCAGTCAAACATATCACTGCTGCTGCTCAGTCTAACATATCACTGCTGCTCAGTCTAATATATCACTGCTGCTGCTCAGTCTAATATATCACTGCTGCTCAGTCTAATATATCACTGCTGCTTAGTCTAATATATCACTGCTGCTGCTCAGTCTAATATATCACTGCTGCTGCTCAGTCTAATATATCACTGCTGCTGCTCAGTCTAATATATCACTGCTGCTGCTCAGTCTAACATATCACTGCTGCTGCTCAGTCTAATATATCACTGCTGCTGCTCAGTCTAACATATCCCTCAGTCCAATACATCCCTGCTGCTGCTCAGTCTAATATATCACTGCTGCTGCTCAGTCTAATATATCACTGCTGATGCTCAGTCTAATATATCACTGCTGCTCAGTCTAATATATCACTGCTGCTGCTCAGTCTAATATATCACTGCTGATGCTCAGTCTAATATATCACTGCTGCTGCTCAGTCTAACATATCACTGCTGCTGCTCAGTCTAATATATCACTGCTGTTGCTCAGTCTAATATATCACTGCTGCTGCTCAGTCTAATATATCACTGCTGCTGCTCAGTCTAATATATCACTGCTGCTGCTCAGTCTAATATATCACTGCTGCTGCTTAGTCTAACATATCACTGCTGCTGCTCAGTCTAATACATCCCTGCTGCTGCTCAGTCTAATATATCACTGCTGCTGCTCAGTCTAACATATCACTGCTGCTGCTCAGTCTAATATATCACTGCTCCTGCTCAGTCTAATATATCACTGCTGCTCAGTCTAATATCTCACTGCTGCTCAGTCAAACATATCACTGCTGCTGCTCAGTCTAACATATCACTGCTGCTCAGTCTAATATATCACTGCTGCTGCTCAGTCTAATATATCACTGCTGCTGCTCAGTCTAATATATCACTGCTGCTGCTCAGTCTAATATATCACTGCTGCTGCTCAGTCTAATATATCACTGCTGCTGCTCAGTCTAATATATCACTGCTGCTGCTCAGTCTAATATATCACTGCTGCTGCTCAGTCTAATATATCACTGCTGCTGCTCAGTCTAATATATCACTGCTGCTGCTCAGTCTAATATATCACTGCTGCTGCTCAGTCTAATATATCACTGCTGCTGCTCAGTCTAATATATCACTGCTGCTGCTCAGTCTAATATATCACTGCTGCTGCTCAGTCTAATATATCACTGCTGCTTCTCAGTCTAATATATCACTGCTGCTGCTCAGTCTAATATATCACTGCTGCTGCTCAGTCTAATATATCACTGCTGCTGCTCAGTCTAATATATCACTGCTGCTGCTCAGTCTAATATATCACTGCTGCTGCTCAGTCTAACATATCACTGCTGCTGCTCAGTCTAATATATCACTGCTGCTGCTCAGTCTAATATATCACTGCTGCTCCTCAGTCTAATATATCACTGCTGCTCAGTCTAATATATCACTGCTGCTGCTCAGTGTAACATATCCCTCAGTCCAATACATCCCTGCTGCTGCTCAGTCTAATATATCACTGCTGCTGCTCAGTCTAATATATCACTGCTGCTGCTCAGTTTAATATATCACTGCTGCTGCTCAGTCTAATATATCACTGCTGATCAGTCTAATATATCACTGCTGCTGCTCAGTCTAATATATCACTGCTGCTCAGTCTAACATATCACTGCTGCTGCTCAGTCTAACATATCACTGCTGCTCAGTCTAATATATCACTGCTGCTGCTCAGTCTAATATATCACTGCTGCTGCTCAGTCTAATACATCACTGCTGCTGCTCAGTCTAATATATCACTGCTGCTCAGTCTAATATATCACTGCTGCTCAGTCTAATATATCACTGCTGCTCAGTCTAATATATCACTGCTGCTGCTCAGTCTAATATATCACTGCTGCTGCTCAGTCTAATATATCACTGCTGCTGCTCAGTCTAATATATCACTTAGTCTAATATATCACTGCTGCTGCTCAGTCTAATATATCACTGCTGCTGCTCAGTCTAATATATCACTGCTGCTGCTCAGTCTAATATATCACTGCTGCTCAGTCTAATATATCACTGCTGCTGGTCAGTCTAATATATCACTGCTGCTGCTCAGTCTAACATATCACTGCTGCTCAGTCTAATATATCACTGCTGCTGCTCAGTCTAATATATCACTGCTGCTGCTCAGTCTAATATATCACTGCTGCTGCTCAGTCTAATATATCACTGCTGCTCACTCTAACATATCCCTCAGTCTAATATATCACTGCTGCTGCTCAGTGTAACATATCCCTCAGTCCAATACATCCCTGCTGCTGCTCAGTCTAATATATCACTGCTGCTGCTCAGTCTAATATATCACTGCTGCTGCTCAGTCTAATATATCACTGCTGCTCAGTCTAATATATCACTGCTGCTTAGTCTAATATATCACTGCTGCTGCTCAGTCTAATATATCACTGCTGCTGCTCAGTCTAATATATCACTGCTGCTGCTCAGTCTAATATATCACTGCTGCTGCTCAGTCTAACATATCACTGCTGCTGCTCAGTCTAATATATCACTGCTGCTGCTCAGTCTAACATATCCCTCAGTCCAATACATCCCTGCTGCTGCTCAGTCTAATATATCACTGCTGCTGCTCAGTCTAATATATCACTGCTGATGCTCAGTCTAATATATCACTGCTGCTCAGTCTAATATATCACTGCTGCTGCTCAGTCTAATATATCACTGCTGATGCTCAGTCTAATATATCACTGCTGCTGCTCAGTCTAACATATCACTGCTGCTGCTCAGTCTAATATATCACTGCTGTTGCTCAGTCTAATATATCACTGCTGCTGCTCAGTCTAATATATCACTGCTGCTGCTCAGTCTAATATATCACTGCTGCTGCTCAGTCTAATATATCACTGCTGCTGCTTAGTCTAACATATCACTGCTGCTGCTCAGTCTAATACATCCCTGCTGCTGCTCAGTCTAATATATCACTGCTGCTGCTCAGTCTAACATATCACTGCTGCTGCTCAGTCTAATATATCACTGCTCCTGCTCAGTCTAATATATCACTGCTGCTCAGTCTAATATCTCACTGCTGCTCAGTCAAACATATCACTGCTGCTGCTCAGTCTAACATATCACTGCTGCTCAGTCTAATATATCACTGCTGCTGCTCAGTCTAATATATCACTGCTGCTGCTCAGTCTAATATATCACTGCTGCTGCTCAGTCTAATATATCACTGCTGCTGCTCAGTCTAATATATCACTGCTGCTGCTCAGTCTAATATATCACTGCTGCTGCTCAGTCTAATATATCACTGCTGCTGCTCAGTCTAATATATCACTGCTGCTGCTCAGTCTAATATATCACTGCTGCTGCTCAGTCTAATATATCACTGCTGCTGCTCAGTCTAATATATCACTGCTGCTGCTCAGTCTAATATATCACTGCTGCTGCTCAGTCTAATATATCACTGCTGCTGCTCAGTCTAATATATCACTGCTGCTTCTCAGTCTAATATATCACTGCTGCTGCTCAGTCTAATATATCACTGCTGCTGCTCAGTCTAATATATCACTGCTGCTGCTCAGTCTAATATATCACTGCTGCTGCTCAGTCTAATATATCACTGCTGCTGCTCAGTCTAACATATCACTGCTGCTGCTCAGTCTAATATATCACTGCTGCTGCTCAGTCTAATATATCACTGCTGCTCCTCAGTCTAATATATCACTGCTGCTCAGTCTAATATATCACTGCTGCTGCTCAGTGTAACATATCCCTCAGTCCAATACATCCCTGCTGCTGCTCAGTCTAATATATCACTGCTGCTGCTCAGTCTAATATATCACTGCTGCTGCTCAGTTTAATATATCACTGCTGCTGCTCAGTCTAATATATCACTGCTGATCAGTCTAATATATCACTGCTGCTGCTCAGTCTAATATATCACTGCTGCTCAGTCTAACATATCACTGCTGCTGCTCAGTCTAACATATCACTGCTGCTCAGTCTAATATATCACTGCTGCTGCTCAGTCTAATATATCACTGCTGCTGCTCAGTCTAATACATCACTGCTGCTGCTCAGTCTAATATATCACTGCTGCTCAGTCTAATATATCACTGCTGCTCAGTCTAATATATCACTGCTGCTCAGTCTAATATATCACTGCTGCTGCTCAGTCTAATATATCACTGCTGCTGCTCAGTCTAATATATCACTGCTGCTGCTCAGTCTAATATATCACTTAGTCTAATATAGCACTGCTGCTGCTCAGTCTAATATATCACTGCTGCTGCTCAGTCTAATATATCACTGCTGCTGCTCAGTCTAATATATCACTGCTGCTCAGTCTAATATATCACTGCTGCTGGTCAGTCTAATATATCACTGCTGCTGCTCAGTCTAATATATCACTGCTGCTGCTCAGTCTAATATATCACTGCTGCTGCTCAGTCTAATATATCACTGCTGCTGCTCAGTCTAATACAGTGGGGAGAACAAGTATTTGATACACTGCCGATTTTGCAGGTTTTCCTACTTACAAAGCATGTAGAGGTCTGTAATTCTTTATCATAGGTACACTTCAACTGTGAGAGACGGTATCTAAAACAAAAATCCAGAAAATCACATTGTATGATTTTTAAGTAATTCATTTGCATTTTATTGCATGACATAAGTATTTGATACATCAGAAAAGCAGAACTTAATATTTGGTACAGAAACCTTTGTTTGCAATTACAGAGATCATACGTTTCCTGTAGTTCTTGACCAGGTTTGCACACACTGCAGCAGGGATTGTGGCCCACTCCTCCATACAGACCTTCTCCAGATCCTTCAGGTTTCGGGGCTGTCGCTGGGCAATACGGACTTTCAGCTCCCTCCAAAGATTTTCTATTGGGTTCAGGTCTGGAGACTGGCTAGGCCACTCCAGGACCTTGAGATGCTTCTTACGGAGCCACTCCTTAGTTGCCCTGGCTGTGTGTTTCGGGTCGTTGTTAAGCTGGAAGACCCAGCCACAACCCATCTTCAATGCTCTTACTGAGGGAAGGAGGTTGTTGGCCAAGATCTCGCGATACATGGCCCCATCCATCCTCCCCTCAATACGGTGCAGTCGTCCTGTCCCCTTTGCAGAAAAGCATCCCCAAAGAATGATGTTTCCACCTCCATGCTTCAGGGTTGGGATGGTGTTCATGGGGTTGTACTCATCCTTCTTCTTCCTTCAAACACGGCGAGTGGAGTTTAGACCAAAAAGCTCTATTTTTGTCTCATCAGACCTGCTGCTCAGTCTAATATATCACTGCTGCTGCTCAGTCTAATATATCACTGCTGCTCAGTCTAATATATCACTGCTGCTGCTCAGTCTAACATATCACTGCTGCTCAGTCTAAAATATCACTGCTGCTGCTCAGTCTAATATATCACTGCTACTGCTCAGTCTAATATATCACTGCTGCTGCTCAGTCTAACATATCACTGCTGCTGCTCAGTCTAATATATCACTGCTCCTGCTCAGTCTAATATATCACTGCTGCTCAGTCTAATATCTCACTGCTGCTCAGTCAAACATATCACTGCTGCTGCTCAGTCTAACATATCACTGCTGCTCAGTCTAATATATCACTGCTGCTGCTCAGTCTAATATATCACTGCTGCTGCTCAGTCTAATATATCACTGCTGCTGCTCAGTCTAATATATCACTGCTGCTGCTCAGTCTAATATATCACTGCTGCTGCTCAGTCTAATATATCACTGCTGCTGCTCAGTCTAATATATCACTGCTGCTGCTCAGTCTAATATATCACTGCTGCTGCTCAGTCTAATATATCACTGCTGCTGCTCAGTCTAATATATCACTGCTGCTGCTCAGTCTAATATATCACTGCTGCTGCTCAGTCTAATATATCACTGCTGCTGCTCAGTCTAATATATCACTGCTGCTGCTCAGTCTAATATATCACTGCTGCTTCTCAGTCTAATATATCACTGCTGCTGCTCAGTCTAATATATCACTGCTGCTGCTCAGTCTAATATATCACTGCTGCTGCTCAGTCTAATATATCACTGCTGCTGCTCAGTCTAATATATCACTGCTGCTGCTCAGTCTAACATATCACTGCTGCTGCTCAGTCTAATATATCAATGCTGCTGCTCAGTCTAATATATCACTGCTGCTGCTCAGTCTAATATATCACTGCTGCTCAGTCTAATATATCACTGCTGCTGCTCAGTGTAACATATCCCTCAGTCCAATACATCCCTGCTGCTGCTCAGTCTAATATATCACTGCTGCTGCTCAGTCTAATATATCACTGCTGCTGCTCAGTTTAATATATCACTGCTGCTGCTCAGTCTAATATATCACTGCTGATCAGTCTAATATATCACTGCTGCTGCTCAGTCTAATATATCACTGCTGCTCAGTCTAACATATCACTGCTGCTGCTCAGTCTAACATATCACTGCTGCTCAGTCTAATATATCACTGCTGCTGCTCAGTCTAATATATCACTGCTGCTGCTCAGTCTAATACATCACTGCTGCTGCTCAGTCTAATATATCACTGCTGCTCAGTCTAATATATCACTGCTGCTCAGTCTAATATATCACTGCTGCTCAGTCTAATATATCACTGCTGCTGCTCAGTCTAATATATCACTGCTGCTGCTCAGTCTAATATATCACTTAGTCTAATATATCACTGCTGCTGCTCAGTCTAATATATCACTGCTGCTGCTCAGTCTAATATATCACTGCTGCTGCTCAGTCTAATATATCACTGCTGCTCAGTCTAATATATCACTGCTGCTGGTCAGTCTAATATATCACTGCTGCTGCTCAGTCTAATATATCACTGCTGCTGCTCAGTCTAATATATCACTGCTGCTGCTCAGTCTAATATATCACTGCTGCTGCTCAGTCTAATACAGTGGGGAGAACAAGTATTTGATACACTGCCGATTTTGCAGGTTTTCCTACTTACAAAGCATGTAGAGGTCTGTAATTCTTTATCATAGGTACACTTCAACTGTGAGAGACGGTATCTAAAACAAAAATCCAGAAAATCACATTGTATGATTTTTAAGTAATTCATTTGCATTTTATTGCATGACATAAGTATTTGATACATCAGAAAAGCAGAACTTAATATTTGGTACAGAAACCTTTGTTTGCAATTACAGAGATCATACGTTTCCTGTAGTTCTTGACCAGGTTTGCACACACTGCAGCAGGGATTGTGGCCCACTCCTCCATACAGACCTTCTCCAGATCCTTCAGGTTTCGGGGCTGTCGCTGGGCAATACGGACTTTCAGCTCCCTCCAAAGATTTTCTATTGGGTTCAGGTCTGGAGACTGGCTAGGCCACTCCAGGACCTTGAGATGCTTCTTACGGAGCCACTCCTTAGTTGCCCTGGCTGTGTGTTTCGGGTCGTTGTTAAGCTGGAAGACCCAGCCACAACCCATCTTCAATGCTCTTACTGAGGGAAGGAGGTTGTTGGCCAAGATCTCGCGATACATGGCCCCATCCATCCTCCCCTCAATACGGTGCAGTCGTCCTGTCCCCTTTGCAGAAAAGCATCCCCAAAGAATGATGTTTCCACCTCCATGCTTCAGGGTTGGGATGGTGTTCATGGGGTTGTACTCATCCTTCTTCTTCCTTCAAACACGGCGAGTGGAGTTTAGACCAAAAAGCTCTATTTTTGTCTCATCAGACCTGCTGCTCAGTCTAATATATCACTGCTGCTGCTCAGTCTAATATATCACTGCTGCTCAGTCTAATATATCACTGCTGCTGCTCAGTCTAACATATCACTGCTGCTCAGTCTAAAATATCACTGCTGCTGCTCAGTCTAATATATCACTGCTCCTGCTCAGTCTAATATATCACTGCTGCTGCTCAGTATAACATATCACTGCTGCTCAGTCTAATATATCACTGCTGATGCTCAGTCTAATATATCACTGCTGCTCAGTCTAATATATCCCTGCTGCTGCTCAGTCTAATATATCACTGCTGCTGCTCAGTCTAATATATCACTGCTGCTGCTCAGTCTAATACATCACTGCTGCTGCTCAGTCTAATATATCACTGCTGCTGCTCAGTCTAATATATCACTGCTGCTGCTCAGTCTAATACATCACTGCTGCTGCTCAGTCTAATACATCACTGCTGCTGCTCAGTCTAATATATCACTGCTGATGCTCAGTCTAATATATCACTGCTGCTCAGTCTAATATATCCCTGCTGCTGCTCAGTCTAATATATCACTGCTGATGCTCAGTCTAATATATCACTGCTGCTGCTCAGTCTAATATATCACTGCTGCTGCTCAGTCTAATACATCCCTGCTGCTGCTCAGTCTAATATATCACTGCTGCTGCTCAGTCTAATATATCACTGCTGCTCAGTCTAATATATACTGCTGCTCAGTCTAATATATCACTTAGTGTAATATATCACTGCTGCTGCTCAGTCTAATATATCACTGCTGCTCAGTCTAATATATCACTGCTGCTGCTCAGTCTAACATATCACTGCTGCTCAGTCTAAAATATCACTGCTGCTGCTCAGTCTAATATATCACTGCTACTGCTCAGTCTAATATATCACTGCTGCTGCTCAGTCTAACATATCACTGCTGCTCAGTCTAATATATCACTGCTGATGCTCAGTCTAATATATCACTGCTGCTCAGTCTAATATATCACTGCTGCTGCTCAGTCTAATATATCACTGCTGCTCAGTCTGATATATCACTGCTGCTGCTCAGTCTAACATATCACTGCTGCTCAGTCTAAAATATCACTGCTGCTGCTCAGTCTAATATATCACTGCTCCTGCTCAGTCTAATATATCACTGCTGCTGCTCAGTCTAACATATCACTGCTGCTCAGTCTAATATATCACTGCTGATGCTCAGTCTAATATATCACTGCTGCTCAGTCTAATATATCCCTGCTGCTGCTCAGTCTAATATATCACTGCTGCTGCTCAGTCTAATATATCACTGCTGCTGCTCAGTCTAATACATCACTGCTGCTGCTCAGTCTAATATATCACTGCTGCTGCTCAGTCTAATATATCACTGCTGCTGCTCAGTCTAATACATCACTGCTGCTGCTCAGTCTAATACATCACTGCTGCTGCTCAGTCTAATATATCACTGCTGATGCTCAGTCTAATATATCACTGCTGCTCAGTCTAATATATCCCTGCTGCTGCTCAGTCTAATATATCACTGCTGATGCTCAGTCTAATATATCACTGCTGCTGCTCAGTCTAATATATCACTGCTGCTGCTCAGTCTAATACATCCCTGCTGCTGCTCAGTCTAATATATCACTGCTGCTGCTCAGTCTAATATATCACTGCTGCTCAGTCTAATATATACTGCTGCTCAGTCTAATATATCACTTAGTGTAATATATCACTGCTGCTGCTCAGTCTAATATATCACTGCTGCTCAGTCTAATATATCACTGCTGCTGCTCAGTCTAACATATCACTGCTGCTCAGTCTAAAATATCACTGCTGCTGCTCAGTCTAATATATCACTGCTACTGCTCAGTCTAATATATCACTGCTGCTGCTCAGTCTAACATATCACTGCTGCTCAGTCTAATATATCACTGCTGATGCTCAGTCTAATATATCACTGCTGCTCAGTCTAATATATCGCTGCTGCTGCTCAGTCTAATATATCACTGCTGCTGCTCAGTCTAATATATCACTGCTGCTGCTCAGTCTAATACATCACTGCTGCTGCTCAGTCTAATATATCACTGCTGCTGCTCAGTCTAATATATCACTGCTGCTTCTCAGTCTAATACATCACTGCTGCTGCTCAGTCTAATACATCACTGCTGCTGCTCAGTCTAATATATCACTGCTGATGCTCAGTCTAATATATCACTGCTGCTCAGTCTAATATATCCCTACTGCTGCTCAGTCTAATATATCACTGCTGATGCTCAGTGTAATATATCACTGCTGCTGCTCAGTCTAATATATCACTGCTGCTGCTCAGTCTAATACATCCCTGCTGCTGCTCAGTCTAATATATCACTGCTGCTGCTCAGTCTAATATATCACTGCTGCTCAGTCTAATATATACTGCTGCTCAGTCTAATATATCACTTAGTGTAATATATCACTGCTGCTGCTCAGTCTAATATATCACTGCTGCTGCTCAGTCTAATATATCACTGCTGCTGCTCAGTCTAATATATCACTGCTGCTGCTCAGTCTAATATATCACTGCTGCTGCTCAGTCTAATATATCACTGCTGCTGCTCAGTCTAATATATCACTGCTGCTGCTCAGTCTAACATATCACTGCTGCTGCTCAGTCTAATATATCACTGCTGCTGTTCAGTCTAATATATCACTGCTGCTGCTCAGTCTAATATATCACTGCTGCTGCTCAGTCTAATATATCACTGCTGCTCAGTCTAATATATCACTGCTGCTACTCAGTCTAACATATCTCTGCTGCTCAGTCTAATATATCACTGCTGCTGCTCAGTCTAATATATCACTGCTACTGCTCAGTCCAATATATCCCTGCTGCTGCTCAGTCTAATATATCACTGCTGCTGCTCAGTCTAATATATCACTGCTGCTGCTCAGTCTAATATATCACTGCTGATCAGTCTAATATATCACTGCTGCTGCTCAGTCTAATATATCACTGCTGCTGCTCAGTCTAATATATCACTGCTGCTGCTCAGTCTAATATAACGCTGCTGCTGCTCAGTCTAATATATCACTGCTGCTGCTCAGTCTAATATACCACTGCTGCTGCTCAGTCTAATATATCACTGCTGATGCTCAGTCTAATATATCACTGCTGATGCTCAGTCTAACATATCACTGCTGCTGCTCAGTCTAATATATCACTGCTGCTGCTCAGTCTAATATATCACTGCTGCTCAGTCTAATATATCAATGCTGCTGCTCAGTCTAATATATCACTGCTGCTGCTCAGTCTAATATATCACTGCTGCTTCTCAGTCTAATATATCACTGCTGCTGCTCAGTCTAATATATCACTGCTGCTCAGTCTAATATATACTGCTGCTCAGTCTAATATATCACTGCTGCTGCTCAGTCTAATACATCCCTTCTGCTGCTCAGTCTAATATATCACTGCTGCTCAGTCTAATATATAATGCTGCTCAGTCTAATATATCACTGCTGCTGCTCAGTCTAATATATCACTGCTGCTGCTCAGTCTAATATATCACTGCTGATCAGTCTAATATATCACTGCTGCTGCTCAGTCTAATATATCACTGCTGCTGCTCAGTCTAATATATCACTGCTGCTGCTCAGTCTAATATATCACTGCTGCTGCTCAGTCTAATATATCACTGCTGCTCAGTCTAATATATCACTGCTGCTGCTCAGTCTAATATATCACTGCTACTGCTCAGTCCAATATATCCCTGCTACTGCTCAGTCTAATATATCACTGCTGCTGCTCAGTCTAATATATCACTGCTGCTGCTCAGTCTAATATATCACTGCTGATCAGTCTAATATATCACTGCTGCTGCTCAGTCTAATACATCACTGCTGCTGCTCAGTCTAATATATCACTGCTGCTGCTCAGTCTAATATATCACTGCTGCTGCTCAGTCTAATACATCACTGCTGCTGCTCAGTCTAATACATCACTGCTGCTGCTCAGTCTAATATATCACTGCTGATGCTCAGTCTAATATATCACTGCTGCTCAGTCTAATATATCCCTGCTGCTGCTCAGTCTAATATATCACTGCTGATGCTCAGTCTAATATATCACTGCTGCTGCTCAGTCTAATATATCACTGCTGCTGCTCAGTCTAATACATCCCTGCTGCTGCTCAGTCTAATATATCACTGCTGCTGCTCAGTCTAATATATCACTGCTGCTCAGTCTAATATATACTGCTGCTCAGTCTAATATATCACTTAGTGTAATATATCACTGCTGCTGCTCAGTCTAATATATCACTGCTGCTCAGTCTAATATATCACTGCTGCTGCTCAGTCTAACATATCACTGCTGCTCAGTCTAAAATATCACTGCTGCTGCTCAGTCTAATATATCACTGCTACTGCTCAGTCTAATATATCACTGCTGCTGCTCAGTCTAACATATCACTGCTGCTCAGTCTAATATATCACTGCTGATGCTCAGTCTAATATATCACTGCTGCTCAGTCTAATATATCACTGCTGCTGCTCAGTCTAATATATCACTGCTGCTCAGTCTGATATATCACTGCTGCTGCTCAGTCTAACATATCACTGCTGCTCAGTCTAAAATATCACTGCTGCTGCTCAGTCTAATATATCACTGCTCCTGCTCAGTCTAATATATCACTGCTGCTGCTCAGTCTAACATATCACTGCTGCTCAGTCTAATATATCACTGCTGATGCTCAGTCTAATATATCACTGCTGCTCAGTCTAATATATCCCTGCTGCTGCTCAGTCTAATATATCACTGCTGCTGCTCAGTCTAATATATCACTGCTGCTGCTCAGTCTAATACATCACTGCTGCTGCTCAGTCTAATATATCACTGCTGCTGCTCAGTCTAATATATCACTGCTGCTGCTCAGTCTAATACATCACTGCTGCTGCTCAGTCTAATACATCACTGCTGCTGCTCAGTCTAATATATCACTGCTGATGCTCAGTCTAATATATCACTGCTGCTCAGTCTAATATATCCCTGCTGCTGCTCAGTCTAATATATCACTGCTGATGCTCAGTCTAATATATCACTGCTGCTGCTCAGTCTAATATATCACTGCTGCTGCTCAGTCTAATACATCCCTGCTGCTGCTCAGTCTAATATATCACTGCTGCTGCTCAGTCTAATATATCACTGCTGCTCAGTCTAATATATACTGCTGCTCAGTCTAATATATCACTTAGTGTAATATATCACTGCTGCTGCTCAGTCTAATATATCACTGCTGCTCAGTCTAATATATCACTGCTGCTGCTCAGTCTAACATATCACTGCTGCTCAGTCTAAAATATCACTGCTGCTGCTCAGTCTAATATATCACTGCTACTGCTCAGTCTAATATATCACTGCTGCTGCTCAGTCTAACATATCACTGCTGCTCAGTCTAATATATCACTGCTGATGCTCAGTCTAATATATCACTGCTGCTCAGTCTAATATATCGCTGCTGCTGCTCAGTCTAATATATCACTGCTGCTGCTCAGTCTAATATATCACTGCTGTTGCTCAGTCTAATACATCACTGCTGCTGCTCAGTCTAATATATCACTGCTGCTGCTCAGTCTAATATATCACTGCTGCTGCTCAGTCTAATACATCACTGCTGCTGCTCAGTCTAATACATCACTGCTGCTGCTCAGTCTAATATATCACTGCTGATGCTCAGTCTAATATATCACTGCTGCTCAGTCTAATATATCCCTACTGCTGCTCAGTCTAATATATCACTGCTGATGCTCAGTCTAATATATCACTGCTGCTGCTCAGTCTAATATATCACTGCTGCTGCTCAGTCTAATACATCCCTGCTGCTGCTCAGTCTAATATATCACTGCTGCTGCTCAGTCTAATATATCACTGCTGCTCAGTCTAATATATACTGCTGCTCAGTCTAATATATCACTTAGTGTAATATATCACTGCTGCTGCTCAGTCTAATATATCACTGCTGCTGCTCAGTCTAATATATCACTGCTGCTGCTCAGTCTAATATATCACTGCTGCTGCTCAGTCTAATATATCACTGCTGCTGCTCAGTCTAATATATCACTGCTGCTGCTCAGTCTAATATATCACTGCTGCTGCTCAGTCTAACATATCACTGCTGCTGCTCAGTCTAATATATCACTGCTGCTGCTCAGTCTAATATATCACTGCTGCTGCTCAGTCTAATATATCACTGCTGCTGCTCAGTCTAATATATCACTGCTGCTCAGTCTAATATATCACTGCTGCTACTCAGTCTAACATATCTCTGCTGCTCAGTCTAATATATCACTGCTGCTGCTCAGTCTAATATATCACTGCTACTGCTCAGTCCAATATATCCCTGCTGCTGCTCAGTCTAATATATCACTGCTGCTGCTCAGTCTAATATATCACTGCTGCTGCTCAGTCTAATATATCACTGCTGATCAGTCTAATATATCACTGCTGCTGCTCAGTCTAATATATCACTGCTGCTGCTCAGTCTAATATATCACTGCTGCTGCTCAGTCTAATATAACGCTGCTGCTGCTCAGTCTAATATATCACTGCTGCTGCTCAGTCTAATATACCACTGCTGCTGCTCAGTCTAATATATCACTGCTGATGCTCAGTCTAATATATCACTGCTGATGCTCAGTCTAACATATCACTGCTGCTGCTCAGTCTAATATATCACTGCTGCTGCTCAGTCTAATATATCACTGCTGCTCAGTCTAATATATCAATGCTGCTGCTCAGTCTAATATATCACTGCTGCTGCTCAGTCTAATATATCACTGCTGCTTCTCAGTCTAATATATCACTGCTGCTGCTCAGTCTAATATATCACTGCTGCTCAGTCTAATATATACTGCTGCTCAGTCTAATATATCACTGCTGCTGCTCAGTCTAATACATCCCTTCTGCTGCTCAGTCTAATATATCACTGCTGCTCAGTCTAATATATAATGCTGCTCAGTCTAATATATCACTGCTGCTGCTCAGTCTAATATATCACTGCTGCTGCTCAGTCTAATATATCACTGCTGATCAGTCTAATATATCACTGCTGCTGCTCAGTCTAATATATCACTGCTGCTGCTCAGTCTAATATATCACTGCTGCTGCTCAGTCTAATATATCACTGCTGCTGCTCAGTCTAATATATCACTGCTGCTCAGTCTAATATATCACTGCTGCTGCTCAGTCTAATATATCACTGCTACTGCTCAGTCCAATATATCCCTGCTACTGCTCAGTCTAATATATCACTGCTGCTGCTCAGTCTAATATATCACTGCTGCTGCTCAGTCTAATATATCACTGCTGATCAGTCTAATATATCACTGCTGCTGCTCAGTCTAATATATCACTGCTGCTGCTCAGTCTAATATATCACTGCTGCTGCTCAGTCTAATATATCACTGCTGATGCTCAGTCTAATATATCACTGCTGATGCTCAGTCTAACATATCACTGCTGCTGCTCAGTCTAACATATCACTGCTGCTGCTCAGTCTAATATATCACTGCTGCTGCTCAGTCTAATATATCACTGCTGCTGCTCAGTCTAATATATCACTGCTGCTGCTCAGTCTAATATATCACTGCTGCTCAGTCTAATATATCACTGCTGCTGCTCAGTCTAATACATCCCTGCTGCTGCTCAGTCTAATATATCACTGCTGCTCAGTCTAATATATACTGCTGCTCAGTCTAATATATCACTGCTGCTGCTCAGTCTAATACACCCCTGCTGCTGCTCAGTCTAATATATCACTGCTGCTCAGTCTAATATATCACTGCTGCTCAGTCTAATATATCACTGCTGCTGCTCAGTCTAATATATCACTGCTGCTGCTCAGTCTAATATATCACTGCTGCTGCTCAGTCTAATATATCACTGCTAATGCTCAGTCTAATATATCACTGCTGCTGCTCAGTCTAATATATCACTGCTGCTGCTCAGTCTAATATATCACTGCTGCTCAGACAAATATATCACTACTGCTGCTCAGTCTAATATTTCACTGCTGCTGCTCAGTCTAATATATCACTGCTGCTCAGTCTAATATATCACTGCTGCTCAGTCTAATATTTCACTGCTGCTGCTCAGTCTAATATATCACTTAGTCTAATATATCACTGCTGCTCAGACAAATATATCACTACTGCTGCTCAGTCTAATATTTCACTGCTACTGCTCAGTCTAATATATCACTGCTGCTCAGTCTAATATATCACTGCTGCTCAGTCTAATATATCACTGCTGCTGCTCAGTCTAATATATCACTGCTGCTGCTCAGTCTATTATATCACTGCTGCTGCTCAGTCTAATATATCACTTAGTCTAATATATCACTGCTGCTCAGTCTAATATACCGGAGGTTAATTCCCATGGCTTGTCCAAATGTTACTTTTCCTGTCTGTTGTGAGATGGCATCATGACCAGGATGGTTATCCTGTCTGGTGTGAGATGGCATACTACTCCACTGGTCAATATATCATTAACTAACCCCTATTCTATATATATTATTAACTAACCCCTATTCTATATATTATTAACTAACCCCTATTCTATATATTATTAACTAACCCCTATTCTATATATTATTAACTAACCCCTATTCTATATATTATTAACTAACCCCTATTCTATATATGTATTCTTAACTAACCCTTATTCTATATATTATTAACTAACCACTATTCTATATATATATTATTAACTAACCCTTATTCTATATATTATTAACTAACCCCTATTCTATATATTATTAACTAACCCCTATTCTATATATTATTAACTAACCCCTATTCTATATATTATTAACTAACCCCTATTCTATATATTATTAACTAACCCCTATTCTATATATTATTAACTAACCCCTATTCTATAGATGTACTATTAACTAACCCCTATTCCATATATTATTAACTAACCCCTATTCTATATATTATTAACTAACCCCTATTCTATAGATGTACTATTAACTAACCCCTATTCTATATATTATTAACTAACCCCTATTCTATATATTATTAACTAACCCCTATTCTATAGATGTACTATTAACTAACCCCTATTCTATATATTATTAACTAACCCCTATTCTATTTATTATTAACTTACCCCTATTCTATATATTATTAACTAACCCCTATTCTATATATTATTAACTAACCCCTATTCTATATATTATTAACTAAACCCTATTCTATATATTATTAACTAACCCCTATTCTATTTATTATTAACTAACCCCTATTCTATATATTATTAACTAACCCCTATTCTATTTATTATTAACTAACCCCTATTCTATATATGATAAACTAACCCCTCCTCTATATATTATTAACTAACCCCTATTCTATATATTATTAACTAACCCCTATTCTATATATTATTAACTAACCCCTATTCTATATATTATTAACTAACCCCTATTCTATAGATGTACTATTAACTAACCCCTATTCTATTTATTATTAACTAACCCCTATTCTATATATTATTAACTAACCCCTTTTCTATAGATGTACTATTAACTAACCCCTATTCTATATATTATTAACTAACCCCTATTCTATATATTATTAACTAACCCCTATTCTATTTATTATTAACTAACCCCTATTCTATATATTATTAACTAACCCCTATTCTATTTATTATTAACTAATCCCTATTCTATATATGATAAACTAACCCCTATTCTATATATTATTAACTAACCCCTATTCTATATATTATTAACTAACCCCTATTCTGTTAATTATTAACTAACCCCCATTCTATATATTAATAACTAACCCCTATTCTATATATGATTAACTAACCCCTATTCTATATATTTTTAACTAACCCCTATTCTATATATTATTAACTAACCCCTATTCTATTTATGATTATTAACTAACCCCTTTTCTGTTTATTATTAACTAACCCCCATTCTATATATTATTAACTAACCCCTATTCTATTTATGATTACCTAACCCCTATTCTATATATCATTAACTAACCCCTATTCTATTTATTATTAACTAACCCCTATTCTATATATTATTAACTAACCCCTATTCTATATATTATTAACTAACCCTTATTCTATATATTATTAACTAACCTCTATTCTATATATATTATTAACTAACCCCTATTCTATATATTATTAACTAACCACTATTCTATTTATGATTAACTAACCCCTATTCTATTTATTATTAACTAACCCCTATTCTATATATTATTAACTAACCCCTATTCTATTTATGATTAACTAACCCCTATTCTATTTATTATTAACTAACCCCTATTCTATAGATGTACTATTAACTAACCCCTATTCTATATATCATTAACTAACCCCTATTCTATTTATGATTAACTAACCCCTATTCTATATATCATTAACTAACCCCTATTCTATATATCATTAACTAACCCCTATTCTATTTATTATTAACTAACCCCTATTCTATATATTATTAACTAACCCCTATTCTATTTATGATTAACTAACCCCTATTCTATTTATGATTAACTAACCCCTATTCTATATATTATTAACTAACCCCTCTTCTATTTATGATTAACTAACCCCTATTCTATTTATGATTAACTAACCCCTATTCTATATATCATTAACTAACCCCTATTCTATTTATTATTAACTAACCCCTATTCTATTTATTATTAACTAACCCCTATTCTATTTATGATTAACTAACCCCTATTCTATATATCATTAACTAACCCCTATTCTATATATTATTAACTAACCCCTATTCTATATATATTATTAACTAACCCCTATTCTGTTTATTATTAACTAACCCCCATTCTATATATTATTAACTAACCCCTATTCTATTTTTGATTACCTAACCCCTATTCTATATATCATTAACTAACCCCTATTCTATTTATTATTAACTAACCCCTATTCTATATATTATTAACTAACCCCTATTCTATATATTATTAACTAACCCTTATTCTATATATTATTAACTAACCTCTATTCTATATATATTATTAACTAACCCCTATTCTATATATTATTAACTAACCACTATTCTATGTATGATTAACTAAACCCTATTCTATTTATTATTAACTAACCCCTATTCTATATATTATTAACTAACCCCTATTCTATTTATGATTAACTAACCCCTATTCTATTTATTATTAACTAACCCCTATTCTATAGATGTACTATTAACTAACCCCTATTCTATATATCATTAACTAACCCCTATTCTATTTATGATTAACTAACCCCTATTCTATATATCATTAACTAACCCCTATTCTATATATTATTAACTAACCCCTATTCTATATATATTATTAACTAACCCCTATTCTGTTTATTATTAACTAACCCCTATTCTATATATTATTAACTAACCACTATTCTATTTATGATTAACTAACCCCTATTCTATTTATTATTAACTAACCCCTATTCTATATATTATTAACTAACCCCTATTCTATTTATGATTAACTAACCCCTATTCTATTTATTATTAACTAACCCCTATTCTATAGATGTACTATTAACTAACCCCTATTCTATATATCATTAACTAACCCCTATTCTATTTATGATTAACTAACCCCTATTCTATATATCATTAACTAACCCCTATTCTATATATCATTAACTAACCCCTATTCTATTTATTATTAACTAAGCCCTATTCTATATATTATTAACTAACCCCTATTCTATTTATGATTAACTAACCCCTATTCTATTTATGATTAACTAACCCCTATTTTATATATTATTAACTAACCCCTATTCTATTTATGATTAACTAACCCCTATTCTATTTATGATTAACTAACCCCTATTCTATATATCATTAACTAACCCCTATTCTATTTATTATTAACTAACCCCTATTCTATTTATTATTAACTAACCCCTATTCTATTTATGATTAACTAACCCCTATTCTATATATCATTAACTAACCCCTATTCTATATATTATTAACTAACCCCTATTCTATATATATTATTAACTAACCCCTATTCTGTTTATTATTAACTAACCCCCATTCTATATATTATTAACTAACCCCTATTCTATTTTTGATTACCTAACCCCTATTCTATATATCATTAACTAACCCCTATTCTATTTATTATTAACTAACCCCTATTCTATATATTATTAACTAACCCCTATTCTATATATTATTAACTAACCCTTATTCTATATATTATTAACTAACCTCTATTCTATATATATTATTAACTAACCCCTATTCTATATATTATTAACTAACCACTATTCTATGTATGATTAACTAAACCCTATTCTATTTATTATTAACTAACCCCTATTCTATATATTATTAACTAACCCCTATTCTATTTATGATTAACTAACCCCTATTCTATTTATTATTAACTAACCCCTATTCTATAGATGTACTATTAACTAACCCCTATTCTATATATCATTAACTAACCCCTATTCTATTTATGATTAACTAACCCCTATTCTATATATCATTAACTAACCCCTATTCTATATATTATTAACTAACCCCTATTCTATATATATTATTAACTAACCCCTATTCTGTTTATTATTAACTAACCCCCATTCTATATATTATTAACTAACCCCTATTCTATTTATGATTAACTAACCTCTATTCTATATATCATTAACTAACCCCTATTCTATTTATTATTAACTAACCCATATTCTATATATTATTAACTAACCCCTATTCTATTTATGATTAACTAACCCCTATTCTATTTATGATTAATTAACCCCTATTCTATATATTATTAACTAACCCCTATTCTATTTATGATTAACTAACCCCTATTCTATTTATGATTAACTAACCCCTATTCTATATATCATTAACTAACCCCTATTCTATTTATTATTAACTAACCCCTATTCTATTTATTATTAACTAACCCCTATTCTATTTATGATTAACTAACCCCTATTCTATTTATTATTAACTAACCCCTATTCTATAGATGTACTATTAACTAACCCCTATTCTATATATCATTAAATATCCCCTATTCTATATATTATTAACTAACTCCTATTCTATATTTATATTATTAACTAACCCCTATTCTATGTATGATTAACTAACCCCTATTCTATATATTATTAACTAACCCCTATTCTATATATCATTAACTAACCCCTATTCTATTTATCATTAACTAACCCCTATTCTATATTTTATTAACTAACCCCTATTCTATATATTATTAACTAACCCCTATTCTATGTATGATTAACTAACCCCTATTCTATATATTATTAACTAACCCCTATTCTATATATTATTAACTAACGCCTATTCTATATATTATTACCTAACCCCTATTCTATATATTATTAACTAACCTCTATTCTATATATTATTAACTAACCACTATTCTATATATGTATTCTTAACTAACCCTTATTCTATATATTACTAACTAACCCCTATTCTATATATTATTAACTAACCCCTATTCTATATATTATTAACTAACCCCTATTCTATATATTATTAACTAACCCCTATTCTATATATGTATTCTTAACTAACCCTTATTCTATATATTATTAACTAACCACTATTCTATATATATATTATTAACTAACCCGTATTCTATATATTATTAACTAACCCCTATTCTATATATTATTAACTAACCCCTATTCTATATATGTATTCTTAACTAACCCTTATTCTATATATTATTAACTAACCACTATTCTATATATATATTATTAACTAACCCCTATTCTATATATTATTAACTAACCCCTATTCTATATATTCTTAATTAACCACTATTCTATATATGTATTCTTAATTAACCCTTATTCTATATATTATTAACTAACCCCTATTCTATATATTATTAACTATCCCCTATTCTATTTATTATTAACTAACCCCTATTCTATATATTATTAACTAACCCCTATTCTATATATTATTAACTAACCCTTATTCTATATATTATTAACTAACCCCTATTCTATATATTATTAACTAACCCCTATTCTATATATTATTAACTAACCCCTATTCTATATATCATTAACTAACCCCTATTCTATATATTATTAACTAACCACTATTCTATTTATTATTAACTAACCCTTATTCTATATATTATTAACTAACCCCTATTCTATATATTATTAACTAACCCCTATTCTATATATTATTAACTAACCACTATTCTATATATGTATTCTTAACTAACCCTTATTCTATATTTTATTAACTAACCCCTATTCTATATATTATTAACTAACCCCTATTCTATATATTATTAACTAACCCCTATTCTATATATGTATTCTTAACTAACCCTTATTCTATATATTATTAACTAACCACTATTCTATTTATTATTAACTAACCCCTATTCTATATATGTATTCTTAACTAACCCTTATTCTATATATTATTAACTAACCACTATTCTATTTATTATTAACTAACCCTTATTCTATATATTATTAACTAACCCCTATTCTATATATTATTAACTAACCACTATTCTATATATTATTAACTAACCCCTATTCTATATATTATTAACTAACCCCTATTCTATATATTATTAACTAACCCCTATTCTATATATTATTAACTAACCCCTATTCTATATATGTATTCTTAACTAACCCTTATTCTATATATTATTAACTAACCACTATTCTATATATGTATTCTTAACTAACCCCTATTCTATTTATGATTAACTAACCCCTATTCTATTTATTATTAACTGACCCCTATTCTATATATTATTAACTAACCCCTATTCTATATATTATTAACTAACCCCTATTCTATATATTATTAACTAACCCCTATTCTATATATTATTAACTAACCCTTATTCTATGTATTATTAACTAACCCCTATTCTAGAGATGTATTATTAACTATCTTCTATTATATATATGTATTTTAAATTACCCGTTATTATAAACATGTATTTATTTTCAGCTTTTTTGGTAGAGATGGGTATTGAACCCCGGTCTCTGGGGTTGTATAATAGGGTAGAGATGGGTATTGAACCCCGGTCTCTGGGGTTGTATAATAGGGTAGAGGTGGGTATTGAACCCCGGTCTCTGGGGTTGTATAATAGGGTAGAGGTGGGTATTGAACCCCGGTCTCTGGGGTTGTATAATAGGGTAGAGATGGATATTGAACCCCGGTCTCTGGGGTTGTATAATAGGGTAGAGATGGGTATTGAACCCCGGTCTCTGGGGTTGTATAATAGGGTAGAGGTGGGTATTGAACCCCGGTCTCTGGGGTTGTATAATAGGGTAGAGGTGGGTATTGAACCCCGGTCTCTGGGGTTGTATAATAGGGTAGAGGTGGGTATTGAACCCCGGTCTCTGGGGTTGTATAATAGGGTAGAGGTGGGTATTGAACCCCGGTCTCTGGGGTTGTATAATAGGGTAGAGGTGGGTATTGAACCCCGGTCTCTGGGGTAGTATAATAGGGTAGAGGTGGGTATTGAACCCCGGTCTCTGGGGTTGTATAATAGGGTAGAGATGGGTATTGAACCCCGGTCTCTGGGGTTGTATAATAGGGTAGAGGTGGATATTGAACCCCGGTGTCTGGGGTTGTATAATAGGGAAGTGATGTAATTAGTCACTATATCAATCTAATAAGAGGACAATTAATCTAATGACATGCCCGATGTATAACAACAATGTTTAATTTTGAACACCATTTCTGCTTGTGAACAAACATGGTCCCTTTGATGACTCGGAGGCTGTGTTGACTGCTGTGAGTAAGAGCGTGGTGACATGTTGAGTTGAGACACTCTGACGACTTAGGATGTAGTTGTCTGCAGAGGGAAACAAGATGGTGGGAGTGTTGATGACATTTTGAAGGCGAAAGGCTGTCTCCAGACCCTCAACAATCAAGACCATTTCTTGGAAAGTAGACTGAAGAGAAATGGTTACCATCTAGAGAGCAACATTCTAGCACATCTCAGTCCCTCTGACTAAGCATCCCTTATTTAAAACCAGTCCCAGAGATGGACACACCACTGGACAGACAGACATATGTTATGAGTGTATGTTTCAGTCTTTCAACAGACCTCTGATGAAGTCCCAACTTCCCTCTCGATGTTCCTGAACGGTCCCTGTCTCCTCGAAATACCCAGAGCGTTGCAATACCCAGAACCCAGTGCCTGGAATCTCTAATGCCTCAGAATAAACACACATACTATAAAAGAGAGAGAAGGAGAGGAGGAGAGAAGGAGAGGCGGAGAGAATGAGAGGAGGAGAGAGAGGGAGAGGAGGAGAGAATGAGAGGAGGAGAGACGAGAGGAAGAGAGAGAAGGAGAGGAGGAGAGCGAAGGAGAGGAGGAGAGAGAAGGAGAGAAGTGGAGGAGAGAGAAGAAGTGGATGAGAGAAGGAGAGTAGGAGAGAGAAGGAGAGTAGGAGAGAGGAGAGGAGGAGAGACAAGGAGAGAAGATGAGGAGAGAGAAGAAGAGGAGGAGAGGAGAGTAGGAGAGAGAAGGAGAGGAGGAGAGAGAATGAGAGAAGGAGAGGAGAGAGAAGAAGTGAGGGAGAGAAGGAGAGTAGGAGAGAGAAGGAGAAGAGGGGAGAGAAGGAGCAGAGGAGAGAAGAAGAGGAGAGAGAAGGAGAAGAGGTGAGAGAAGGAGAGGAGGAGAGAGAAGGAGAGGAAGGAGAGGAGAGAGGAGTGGAGGAGAGAAGGAGAGTATCCTTACGTTGATTCACCTACAGGTCTAAAGTGCAGTATCCTTACGGTGTTTCACCTACAGTAGCAAGAAAAAGTATGTGAACCCTTTGAAATTTCCTGGATTTCTGCATAAATTGGTCATCAAACTTGATCTGATCTTCATCTTAGTTCCAAAAATAGACAAACACAGTGTACTTAAAACTACTAACACATAAATTATTGTATTTTTCATGTCTATATTGAATACATCATTTAAACATCCACAGTGTAGGTTGGAAAAAGTATGTGAACCCCTAGGCTAATCACTTCTCCAAAAGATAATTGGAGTCAGGAGTCAGTTAACCTGGAGTCCAAATCAATGAGACCAGATTGGAGATGTTGATTAGAGCTGCCCTGCTCTATAAAAAACACTCACAAAATGTGAGTTTGCTATTCACAAGAAGCATTACCTGATGTGAACCATGCCTCGGACAAAAGAGATCTCAGACGACCTAAGATGAAGAATTGATGACTTGCATAAAGCTGGAAAGGGTTACAAAAGTATCTCTAAAAGCCTTGATGTTCACCAGTCCACGGTAAGACACATTGTCTATAAATGGAGAAAGTTCAGCACTGTTGCTACTCTCCCTAGGAGTGGCCGTCCTGAAAAGATGACTGCAAGAGCACAGCGCAGAATGCTCAATGAGGTTAAGAAGAATCCTAGAGTGTCAGCTAAAGACTTACAGAAATCTCTGGAACATGCTAACATCTCTGTTGACGAGTCTACGACACGTAAAACACTAAACAAGAATGGTGTTCATGGGAGGACACCAGGGAAGAAGCCACTGCTGTCCAAAAAAACATTGCTGTCTGAAGTTTGCAAAAGTGCACCTGGATGTTCCACAGCGCTTCTGGTGAAATGTTCTGTGGACAGATGAAACTACAGTTGAGTTGTTTGGAAGGAAAACACAACAATATGTGTGGAGAAAAAAAGGCACAGCACACCAACATCAAAACCTCATCCCAACTGTAAAGTATGGTGGAGGGAACATCATGGTTTGGGGCTGCTTTGCTGCCAACTTGCTATCACTAACGGAAAAATAAATTCCCAAGTGTATCAAGACATTTTGCAGGAGAATGTAAGGCTAACTGTCCTACCGATTGAAGTTCAGCAGAAGATGGGTGATGCAACAGGACAACGACACGTTTCACAGAAGTAAATCAACAACAGAATGGCTTCAACAGAAGAAAATACTCCTTCTGGAGTGGCCCAGTCAGAGTCCTGACGTCAACCCGATTGAGATGCTGTGGCATGACCTCGAGAGAGCAGTTCACACCAGACATCCCAAAGAATATAGAACTGACAGTTTTGTAAAGAGGAATGGTCCAAAATTCCTCCTGACCTTTGTCCAGGTCTGATCCACAACTACAGAAAGCGTTTGGTTGAGGTTATTGCTGTGAAAGGAGGGTCAACCAGTTAATAAATCCAAGGGTTCATATACTTTTCCCACCCTGCACTGGGAATGTTTACACGGTGTGTTCAATAGAGACATGAAAACGTCTGATGGTTTGTGTGTTATTAGTTTAAGCAGACTGTGTTTGTCTATTGTTGAGACCTAGATGAAGATCAAATTTTATGACCAATTCATGCAGAAATCCAGATATTTCCCAAGGGTTCACATACTTTTTCTTGTCACTGCACATGGCTAGAGTGGAGTATCCTTACGTTGATTCACCTAACATGGCTAGAGTGGAGTATCCTTACGTTGATTCACCTACATGGCTAGAGTGGAGTATCCTTACGTTGATTCACCTACATGGCTAGAGTGGAGTATCCTTACGTTGATTCACCTACATGGCTAGAGTGGAGTATCCTTACGTTGATTCACCTACATGGCTAGAGTGGAGTATCCATACGTTGATTCACCTACATGGCTAGAGTGGAGTATCCATACGTTGATTCACCTACATGGCTAGAATGGAGTATCCATACGTTGATTCACCTACATGGCTAGAGTGGAGTATCCTTACGTTGATTCACCTACATGGCTAGAGTGGAGTATCCATACGTTGATTCACCTACATGGCTAGAGTGGAGTATCCATACGTTGATTCACCTACATGGCTAGAATGGAGTATCCATACGTTGATTCACCTACATGGCTAGAGTGGAGTATCCTTACGTTGATTCACCTAAATGGCTAGAGTGGAGTATCCATACGTTGATTCACCTACATGGCTAGAGTGGAGTATCCATACGTTGATTCACCTACATGGCTAGAGTGGAGTATCCATACGTTGATTCACCTACATGGCTAGAGTGGAGTATCCTTACGTTGATTCACATAAATGGCTAGAGTGGAGTATCCTTACGTTGATTCACCTACATGGCTAGAGTGGAGTATCCTTACGTTGATTCACCTACATGGCTAGAGTGGAGTATCCATACGTTGATTCACCTACATGGCTAGAGTGGAGTATCCATACGTTGATTCACCTACATGGCTAGAGTGGAGTATCCATACGTTGATTCACCTACATGGCTAGAGTGGAGTATCCTTACGTTGATTCACCTAAATGGCTAGAGTGGAGTATCCATACGTTGATTCACCTACATGGCTAGAGTGGAGTATCCATACGTTGATTCACCTACATGGCTAGAGTGGAGTATCCATACGTTGATTCACCTACATGGCTAGAGTGGAGTATCCTTACGTTGATTCACCTAAATGGCTAGAGTGGAGTATTCTTACGTTGATTCACCTACATGGCTAGAGTGGAGTATCCTTACGTTGATTCACCAGTAACTTAGATTTACCATCAACAGATAGACAAATGGACAGACAGACAAGCACACACACACACACACACACACACACACACACACACACACACACACACACACACACACACACACACACACACACACACACACACACACACACACACACACACACACACACACACACACACACACACACACACACACACACACGCGGCCTCCTCTACATGTGACCACACCGCTGAGGGCAGAGGAAAACAGGGTAACAGTAGAGGTAGATGATCCTGAACTAAAGAAAGCTGCCCCAGAATCAATAAGAACAGAGGGGCTGGACAGCTGGACGGGACCATGCCACGAAATGGCTGCCTAAAATAAAATGATTTGTTTCAGAGAGGTTCAGTTGGTCTGTTCGCACTCCGTTCCTTAGAGAGAGTGAGAGAAAGAACGAGAGATAGAGAGAGAGAGAGAGAGAGAGAGAGAGAGAAAAGAGAGAGAGAGAGAGAGAGAGAGAGAGAGAGAGACAGAGAGAGAGAGAGAGAGAGAGAGAGAGAGAGAGAGAAAAGAGAGAGAGACAGAGAGAGAGAGAGAGAGAGAGAGAGAGAGAGAGAGAGAGAGAGAGAGAGAGAGAGAGAGAGAGAGAGAGAGAGACAGTCAGCAAACTGAATAGCTATATAAGGAAACTCTTCTGGAGCAGTGGGGGTTTCTGGGAAGAGAGCTGCTGGTATTGGTGGGGTAATAGAGTGTGCGCGTGCGTGTGCGCGCGCGTGTGTGTGTGTGTGTGTGTGTGTGTGTGTGTGTGTGTGTGTGTGTGTGTGTGTGTGTGTGTGTGTGTGTGTGTGTGTGTGTGTGGAGGAATGCCACGTAGTCTCAGCTGATCGCCACTACTGTCCTGGAAACAGGTCAGCACCAGGTCACGGCCATGACCTTTCACCTCTGACCTACTTCTGGTCTAGTTACAGCCCTGCTAGTCTACATAGTTACATTACAGCCCTGCTAGTCTACATAGTTACATTACAGCCCTGCTAGTCTACATAGTTACATTACAGCCCTGCTAGTCTACATAGTTACATTACAGCCCTGCTAGTCTACATAGTTACATTACAGCCCAGCTAGTCTACATAGTTACATACATAGTTACATTACAGCCCTGCTAGTCTACATAGTTACATTACAGCCCTGCTAGTCTACATAGTTACATTACAGCCCTGCTAGTCTACATAGTTACATTAGAGAGGTCTAGTTACAGCCCTGCTAGTCTACATAGTTACTTTACAGCCCTGCTAGTCTACATAGTTACATTACAGTCCTGCTAGTCTACATAGTTACATTACAGCCCTGCTAGTCTACATAGTTACATTAGAGTCCTGCTAGTCTACATAGTTACATTAGAGTCCTGCTAGTCTACATAGTTACATTACAGCCCTGCTAGTCTACATAGTTACATTACAGCCCTGCTAGTCTACATAGTTACATTACAGCCCTGCTAGTCTACATAGTTACATTACAGCCCTGCTAGTCTACATAGTTACATTACAGCCCTGCTAGTCTACATAGTTACATTACAGCCCTGCTAGTCTACATAGTTACATTACAGCCCTGCTAGTCTACATAGTTACATTACAGCCCTGCTAGTCCACATTGTTACATTACAGCCCTGCTAGTCCACATGGTTACATTACAGCCCTGCTAGTCCACATAGTTACATTACAGCCCTGCTAGTCTACATAGTTACATTACAGCCCTGCTAGTCCACATAGTTACATTACAGCCCTGCTAGTCTACATAGTTACATTACAGCCCTGCTAGTCTACATAGTTACATTACAGCCCTGCTAGTCTACATAGTTACATTACAGCCCTGCTAGTCTACATAGTTACATTACAGCCCTGCTAGTCCACATAGTTACATTACAGCCCTGCTAGTCTACATAGTTACATTACAGCCCTGCTAGTCTACATAGTTACATTACAGCCCTGCTTGTCTACATAGTTACATTACAGCCCTGCTTGTCTACATAGTTACATTACAGCCCTGCTAGTCTACATAGTTACATTACAGCCCTGCTAGTCTACATAGTTACATTACAGCCCTGCTAGTCTACATAGTTACATTACAGCCCTGCTAGTCAACATAGTTACATTACAGCCCTGCTAGTCTACATAGTTACATTACAGCCCTGCTAGTCTACATAGTTACATTACAACCCTGCTAGTCTACATAGTTACATTACAGCCCTGCTAGTCTACATAGTTACATTAGAGTCCTGCTAGTCTACATAGTTACATTAGAGTCCTGCTAGTCTACATAGTTACATTACAGCCCTGCTATTCTACATAGTTACATTACAGCCCTGCTAGTCTAAATAGTTACATTACAGCCCTGCTAGTCTACATAGTTACATTACAGCCCTGCTAGTCTACATAGTTACATTACAGCCCTGCTAGTCTAAATAGTTACATTACAGCCCTGCTAGTCTACAAAGTTACATTACAGCCCTGCTAGTCCACATAGTTACATTACAGCCCTGCTAACTCAAATTCAAATCTGAACCTCAAATTTGAAACAAAGCCAGTTCTACTTCTTTTTTCCAGTATTTCCTTCTAATCAGGCACAGATTTGCTCTGGTGGTGTTATTTAGCAGGCCACCACAGCATGAGGGACAGGAAATAGATAGCTAGCTAACGGTAGAATAAACATCATGAGGGACAGGAAGTAGCTAGCTAATGGTAGAATAAACATAATGAGGGACAAGAAGTAGCTAGCTAGCTAACGGTAGAATAGCATCATGAGGGACAGAAAGTAGCTAGCTAACGGTAGAATAAAAATAATGAGGGACAAGAAATAGCTAGCTAGCTAACGGTAGAATAGCATCATGAGGGACAGGAAGTAGCTAGCTAGCTAACGGTAGGCAGAAATTGCTTCTCCAAAATAAATTCCTGATCGCATTTGTAGGTGCTGTCATGGCGATGTTGGCTAGCTAAGCTCATGCGCACAAACACGTCATCGCGTCTAATGGTGATGAATAAATAAGGAAGAATGTTTCAGTGTGTGTTTTCAGTAATCACTGTTTGGCCATGTAGCATTGTGGCTAACTACTGGAACTACACACTACTTTTTTATGCCAAAAATTCAAATATTTTTTTGGGGGGATTTATGCAATTTTCTTTCCCTATTCGACATCAGAACTGCCTAATTCTCATTTGAAACATAGTTTTTGTGTTTAATAATAATATGTTTACATAATATGTTAGAACATTGATCTGATTTACATAATTTGTAGTCTTTGATATTTCAGATTTACATAATTTTTCACAAAATAGTTTGGAGGTAGTGAAGTACTTTTTCAAACTAGCTTTAGTGTAGCTTAACTTCTTCCAGTGTGAAACTAAATTGTCAGAGTAGCTTTCCCAACACTGCTAGCTAGCTAATAGTAGAATAAGAATCATGAGGGACAGGAAGTAGCTAGCTAACAGTAGAATAAGAATCATGAGGGACAGGAAGTAGCTAGCTAACAGTAGAATAAGAATCATGAGGGACAGGAACCAGCTAGCTAGCTAACTGTAGCATAAGCATAATATCCCAGGAAGTAGCTATCTAGATATATAACGGTAGAATAAGAATCATGAGGGACAGGAAGTAGCTAGCTAACAGTAGAATAAGAATCATGAGTGACAGGAACCAGCTAGCTAGCTAACTGTAGCATAAGCATAATATCCCAGGAAGTAGCTATCTAGATATATAACGGTAGAATAAGAATCATGAGAGACAGGAAGTGGCTAGCTAGCTAACTGTAGCAAAAGCATCATACCCCAGGAAGTAGCTAGCTAACGGTAGAATAAGTATCATGAGAGACAGGAAGTGGCTAGCTAGCTAACGGTAGCATAAGCATCATACCCCAGGAAGTAGCTAGCTAACGGTAGAATAAGTATCATGAGAGACAGGAAGTGGCTAGTTAGCTAACGGTAGCATAAGCATCATACCCCAGGAAGTAGCTAGCTAATTCTAGAGGGTTATGTAGTTGATGAAGAGCCAAAGCCATACTGTATGTGTGACACTGCTTGATGCTCACAGTAACCAAGCAACAGGGGAACTAGTTCTCTAGGGGAGTGAAGTCGAGCTAGAGAGCAGCCAGTCAGACTGGTCCAAACAATTCTATCCAATGATATTCTTTCTAAACGTCTTGAATCCTTACATCATTTACATTAGTGACCAATCACTGTCATGGAGAGAAGCATGGTGCCCGAGGCTTTCGTTCCTGCTCAGCATTACCACACCAGATTCAACAAACCAAGGTCTCTGATGAACAGTTGAGTAGGCGAAGGAAGAGCGGGCCATCTTCATTTTCCTCCCCGAGCAAAAGTACACAGACTTTAATATCTGTAGACTACAGAACCAGGGTAGAAGTGGTGAACGTAACAGTCTATGGTGTATCAATGAAACACCTATAGATGCTTCCCCTGTTGCCACAGACAGTTCAGTTGACATGTTACTGACTGAAGTATATTGATAGCCTGTAGGGCATCTATAGATGGACTCTCCAAATAACTTGCTAGCCCATATTATGTGTCTGTCTAATGATTCATTTGGGTTGTCAGAAAATAGCCTCCAATTTCCTCTCATAAAGGCATGGCTAATCCCTCTCTCCAGAGACCCTGATATCCCTGTCCATATGGCCAAGTGCGTGTGTGTGTGTGTGTGTGTGTGTGTGTGTGTGTGTGTGTGTGTGTGTGTGTGTGTGTGTGTGTGTGTGTGTGTGTGTGTCTGTGTGTGTGTGTGTGTGGGTGGGGGGGGTTCATATGTCCTCAGACCAGAGGGAATTAAAGAGGGGATGAGAGAGATGACAGTTGTGGGGGAGAAAGATACAGAAAGCTCCTAGATTAACTCTCCAACAGGGTTGGAGAAAGTGAGGAGAGGAGGAGGAGGAGGAGGAGGAGGAGAGGAGGAGAGGAGGAGGAGGAGGAAGGAGGAGAGGAGGAAAGAAGGAGAGGGGGAAAGGAAGAGAGGAGGAGGAGGAGGAGGAGAAGGAGGAAGGAGGAGAGGAGGAGAGGAGGAAAGAAGGAGAGGGGGAAAGGAAGAGAGGAGGAGGAGAAGGAGAAGGAGGAAGGAGGAGAGGAGGAGAGGAGGAAAGAAGGAGATGGGGAAAGGAAGAGAGGAGGAGGAGGAGGAGGAGGAGGAGGAGGAGGAGGAGGAGGAGGAGGAGGAGGAGGAGGAGGAAGGAGGAGGAGAGGGGGAGAGGAGGAGGAGGAAGGAGGAAAGAAGGAGAGGAGAGGAGGAGAGGAGGAGGAGGAGGAGAGGAGGAGGAGGAAGGAGGAAAGAAGGAGACGGGGAAAGGAAGAGAGGAGGAGGAGGAGGAGGAGGAAGAGAAGAGGAGGAAAGGGGGAACAGTGTCTCTAGCTGGTTACTGAAGCTTGTGGACTATCTATCACCCATGGTGAGATCCCATCTGTCTTGGAGTTTGATCTGACCCCTGAAACACCACCACCCTCCAACAACCTCTGCATCCCAAATGGCACCCTATTCCCTTTGTAGTGCACTACTTTAGAACCAGGGCCCATAGGCTCTATAGGGAATATAATGCCCATTGGGACAGAGGCACCATCTTCTCCAGGCCCACTAGCACCTCCAACCCTCATCCCTGGTGTCTGGCTGCCCATGGGACAGTACATGGGGCCATATGGCTTGGTGGAGACAGCCAGGTAAAGGCTGGTGTCTCGCTGCCTATTGGACAGTACATAGGGCCATATGACTTGGTGGAGACAGCCAGGTAAAGGCTGGTGTCTGGCTGCCCATTGGATAGTACATAGGGCCATATGACTTGGTGGAGACAGTGAGGTAAAGGCTGGTGTCTGGCTGCCCATTGGACAGCACAAGGGGCCATATGACTTGGTGGAGACAGCCAGGTAAAGGCTGGTGTCTGGCTGCCCATTGGACAGTACATGGGGCCATATGACTTGGGGGAGACAGTGAGGTAAAGGCTGGTGTCTGGCTGCCCATTGGACAGTATATGGGGCCATATGACTAGGTGGAGACAGTGAGGTAAAGGCTGGTGTCTGGCTGCCCATTGGACAGTACATGGGGCCATATGACTTGGTGGAGACAGTGAGGTAAAGGCTGGTGTCTGGCTGCCCATTGGACAGTACATGGGGCCATATGGCTTGGTGGAGACAGCCAGGTAAAGGCTGGTGTCTGGCTGCCTACGGTACAGTACATAGGGCCATATGACTTGGTAGAGACAGTGAGGTAAAAGCTGGTGTCTGGTTGCCCATTGGACAGTACATGGGGCCATATGACTAGGTGGAGACAGTGAGGTAAAGGCTGGTGTCTGGCTGCCCATTGGACAGTACATGGGGCCATATGGCTTGGTGGAGACAGCCAGGTAAAGGCTGGTGTCTGGCTGCCCATTGGACAGTACATGGGGCCATATGACTTGGGGGAGACAGTGAGGTAAAGGCTGGTGTCTGGCTGCCCATTGGACAGTACATAGGGCCATATGACTTGGTGGAGACAGCCAGGTAAAGGCTGGTGTCTGGCTGCCCATTGGACAGTAAATAGGGTCATATGACTTGGTGGAGACAGTGAGGTAAAGGATGGTGTCTGGCTGCCCTTTGGACAGCACAAGGGGCCATATGACTTGGTGGAGACAGCCAGGTAAAGGCTGGTGTCTGGCTGCCCATTGGACAGTACATGGGGCCATATGACTTGGGGGAGACCGTGAGGTAAAGGCTGGTGTCTGGCTGCCCATTGGACAGTACATGGGGCCATATGACTAGGTGGAGACAGTGAGGTAAAAGCTGGTGTCTGGCTGCCCATTGGACAGTACATGGGGCCATATGACTTGGTGGAGACAGTGAGGTAAAGGCTGGTGTCTGGCTGCCCATTGGACAGTACATGGGGCCATATGACTTGGTGGAGACAGTGAGGTAAAAGCTGGTGCCTGGCTGCCCATTGGACAGTACATGGGGCCATATGACTTGGGGGAGACAGTGAGGTAAAGGCTGGTGTCTGGCTGCCCATTGGACAGTACATGGGGCCATATGACTTGAGTGCCGAGAGATTCATATAAATACGCAAATTACTCTTTCCAACCTTTAATGTCCAATGTCCAGGCGATGGCCCACATACACCACATTTATGTATGACCATGGATCTATCCCGAATGGTCACCTTATTCCCTACATAGTGCACTACTTTTGACCTGGGCCCACATCCATAGAGCATTGCAGAGTAGGACAGCTGGATATGCTTTGTGTACACGGGCTCCGAGCCCTATGGACCATGGTCAAAAGTACTGCACTATGTAGGGAATAGATCCACTTGGAATAGATCCATGTGGGTCCTGGTCGGCCACGGAAACCCATCTCATGAAGCTCCTGACGAACAGTTCTGGTGCTGACGTTGCATCCAGAGGCAGATTGGAACTCGGTAGTGAGTGTTGTAACCGAGGACAGAGGCAGATTGGAACTCTGTAGTGAGTGTTGTAACCGAGGACAGAGACAGATTGGAACTCTGTAGTGAGTGTTGTAACCGAGGACAGAGACAGTTTGGAACTCTGTAGTGAGTGTTGTAACTGAGGACAGAGGCAGATTGGAACTCGGTAGTGAGTGTTGTAACCGAGGACAGAGGCAGATTGAAACTCGGTAGTGAGTGTTGTAACCGAGGACAGAGACAGATTGGAACTCGGTAGTGAGTGTTGTAACCGAGGACAGAGGCAGATTGGAACTCGGTAGTGAGTGTTGTAACCGAGGACAGAGGCAGTTTGGAACTCGGTAGTGAGTGTTGTAACCGAGGACAGAGGCAGTTTGGAACTCGGTAGTGAGTGTTGTAACCGAGGACAGAGGCAGATTGGAACTCGGTAGTGAGTGTTGTAACCGAGGACAGAGGCAAATTGGAACTCGGTAGTGAGTGTTGTAACCGAGGACAGAGGCAGTTTGGAACTCGGTAGTGAGTGTTGTAACCGAGGACAGAGGCAGTTTGGAACTCGGTAGTGAGTGTTGTAACCGAGGACAGAGGCAGATTGGAACTCGGTAGTGAGTGTTGTAACCGAGGACAGAGGCAGTTTGGAACTCGGTAGTGAGTGTTGTAACCGAGGACAGAGGCAGTTTGGAACTCGGTAGTGAGTGTTGTAACCGAGGACAGAGGCAAATTGGAACTCGGTAGTGAGTGTTGTAACCGAGGACAGAGGCAGTTTGGAACTCGGTAGTGAGTGTTGTAACCGAGGACAGAGGCAGTTTGGAACTCGGTAGTGAGTGTTGTAACCGAGGACAGAGGCAGATTGGAACTCGGTAGTGAGTGTTGTAACCGAGGACAGAGGCAGTTTGGAACTCGGTAGTGAGTGTTGTAACCGAGGACAGAGGCAGTTTGGAACTCGGTAGTGATTGTTGTAACCGAGGACAGAGGCAGATTGGAACTCGGTAGTGAGTGTTGTAACCGAGGACAGAGGCAGTTTGGAACTCGGTAGTGAGTGTTGTAACCGAGGACAGAGGCAGTTTGGAACTCGGTAGTGAGTGTTGTAACCGTGGACAGAGGCAGATTGGAACTCGGTAGTGAGTGTTGTAACCGAGGACAGAGGCAGATTGGAACTCGGTAGTGAGTGTTGTAACCGAGGACAGAGGCAGATTGGAACTCGGTAGTGAGTGTTGTAACCGAGGACAGAGGCAGATTGGAACTCGGTAGTGAGTGTTGTAACCGAGGACAGAGGCAGTTTGGAACTCGGTAGTGAGTGTTGTAACCGAGGACAGAGGCAGTTTGGAACTCGGTAGTGAGTGTTGTAACCGAGGACAGAGGCAGTTTGGAACTCGGTAGTGAGTGTTGTAACCGAGGACAGAGGCAGATTGGTACTCGGTAGTGAGTGTTGTAACCGAGGACAGAGGCAGATTGGAACTCGGTAGTGAGTGTTGTAACCGAGGACAGAGACAGATTGGAACTCGGTAGTGAGTGTTGTAACCGAGGACAGAGGCAGATTGGAACTCGGTAGTGAGTGTTGTAACCGAGGACAGAGGCAGTTTGGAACTCGGTAGTGAGTGTTGTAACCGAGGACAGAGGCAGATTGGAACTCGGTAGTGAGTGTTGTAACCGAGGACAGAGGCAGATTGGAACTCGGTAGTGAGTGTTGTAACCGAGGACAGAGGCAGTTTGGAACTCGATAGTGAGTGTTGTAACCGAGGACAGAGGCAGATTGGAACTCGGTAGTGAGTGTTGTAACCGAGGACAGAGACAGACTGGAACTCGGTAGTGAGTGTTGTAACCGAGGACAGAGACAGATTGGAACTCGGTAGTGAGTGTTGTAACCGAGGACAGAGACAGACTGGAACTCGGTAGTGAGTGTTGTAACCGAGGACAGAGACAGATTGGAACTCGGTAGTGAGTGTTGTAACCGAGGACAGAGACAGATTGGAACTCGATAGTGAGTGTTGTAACCGAGGACAGAGGCAGATTGGAACTCGGTAGTGAGTGTTGTAACCGAGGACAGAGACAGACTGGAACTCGGTAGTGAGTGTTGTAACCGAGGACAGAGGCAGATTGGAACTCTGTAGTGAGTGTTGTAACCGAGGACAGAGGCAGTTTGGAACTCTGTAGTGAGTGTTGTAACCGAGGACAGAGGCAGTTTGGAACTCGGTAGTGAGTGTTGTAACCGAGGACAGACGCAGATTGGTACTCGGTAGTGAGTGTTGTAACCGAGGACAGAGGCAGATTGGAACTCGGTAGTGAGTGTTGTAACCGAGGACAGAGACAGATTGGAACTCGGTAGTGAGTGTTGTAACCGAGGACAGAGGCAGATTGGAACTCGGTAGTGAGTGTTGTAACCGAGGACAGAGGCAGATTGGAACTCGGTAGTGAGTGTTGTAACCGAGGACAGAGACAGATTGGAACTCGGTAGTGAGTGTTGTAACCGAGGACAGAGGCAGATTGGAACTCGGTAGTGAGTGTTGTAACCGAGGACAGAGACAGATTGGAACTCTGTAGTGAGTGTTGTAACCGAGGACAGAGGCAGATTGGAACTCGGTAGTGAGTGTTGTAACCGAGGACAGAGGCAGATTGGAACTCGGTAGTGAGTGTTGTAACCGAGGACAGAGGCAGATTGGAACTCTGTAGTGAGTGTTGTAACCGAGGACAGAGACAGATTGGAACTCTGTAGTGAGTGTTGTAACCGAGGACAGAGGCAGATTGGAACTCGGTAGTGAGTGTTGTAACCGAGGACAGAGACAGATTGGAACACGGTAGTGAGTGTTGTAACCGAGGACAGAGACAGTTTGGAACTCGGTAGTGAGTGTTGTAACCGAGGACAGAGACAGATTGGAACTCTGTAGTGAGTGTTGTAACCGAGGACAGAGGCAGATTGGAACTCGGTAGTGAGTGTTGTAACCGAGGACAGAGACAGATTGGAACTCTGTAGTGAGTGTTGTAACCGAGGACAGAGGCAGATTGGAACTCGGTAGTGAGTGTTGTAACCGAGGACAGAGACAGATTGGAACTCGGTAGTGAGTGTTGTAACCGAGGACAGAGGCAGTTTGGAACTCGGTAGTGAGTGTTGTAACCGAGGACAGAGGCAGATTGGAACTCGGTAGGGAGTGTTGTAACCGAGGACAGAGGCAGATTGGAACTCGGTAGTGAGTGTTGTAACCGAGGACAGAGGCAGATTGGAACTCGGTAGTGAGTGTTGCAACTGAGGACAGATGCTATGCGCTTCTACACTTTTTGGTCCCCGTTCTGTGAGCTTGTGTGGCCCTCCACTTCTTGGCTAAACTGTTGTTGCTACTAGATGTTTTCACTTCACAATAACAGCACTTACAGTCGACCGGGGAAGCTCTAGCAAGTGCAGAAATTTTACGAACTGACTTGTTTGTAAGGTGGCATCCTATGACGATGCCACGTTGAAAGTCACTGAACTCTTCAGTAAGGACATTCTACTGTCAATGTTTGTCTATGGAGATTGCATGGCGGTGTGCTCGATCTGACACACCTGTCAGCAACGGGTGTGGCTGAAATAGCTGAATCCACTAATTTGAGCGGGTGTCCACATACCTTTGTATATATAATGTACCTCGCCCTGTCAATTCCCCTGTAATAAACCTACAGTTGAAGTGGGAAGTTTGCATACACTTAGGTTGGAGTCATTAAAACTCGTTTTTCAACCACTCCACACATTTCTTGTTAACAAACTATAGTTTTGGCCAGTCGGTTAGGACATCTACTTTGTTCATGCCACAAGTAATTTTTCCAAAAATTGTTTACAGACAGATTATTTCACTTATAATTCACTGTATCACACATCCAGTGGGTCAGAAGTTTGGGTGGAAAGAATTGACATTTGACTGACTGACAGACTGTGTGACTGTCTGCACAGTGTTATCCCAGTAGACACAGGGAGAGGCAGAGAGAGAGAGAGAGAGAGAGAGAGAGAGAGAGAGAGAGAGAGAGAGAGAGAGAGAGAGAGAGAGAGAGAGAGAGAGAGTTGGCTTTCATGTTGACAGCATATCCTGCCTCCTAGTGACCACATGAGACTGATTGGCTGTTCTCCCGATTTCAGCCCTAACATCACTCAGACCCTGTTTATTGGTAAATTGTCCTCTCGAATGACAATACCCATCTGGTTGATTGATTGTCTGTACTGATGAATCAGAGAGATAATGATATAATCTGCTCTTGTACCATCAACCTCTCATCCACCTCTCATCCACCTCCCATCCATCTCCCATCCAAATCAAATTGATTTATATAGCCCTTCTTACATCAGCTGATATCTCAAAGTTCTGTACAGAAACCCAGCCTAAAACCCCAAACAGCAAGCAATGCAGGTTTAGAAGCACGGTGGCTAGGAAAAACTCCCTAGAAAGGCCAGAACCTAGGAAGAAACCTAGAGAGGAACCAGGCTATGAGGGGTGGCCAGTCCTCTTCTGGCTGTGCCGGGTGGAGACTATAACAGAACATGGCCAAGATGTTCAAATGTTCATAAATGACCAGCATGGTCAAATAATAATAATCACAGTAGTTGTGGAGGGTGCAGCAAGTCAGCACCTCAGGAGTAAATATCAGTTGGCTTTTCATAGCCGATCATTAAGAGTATCTCTACCGCTCCTGCTGTCTCTAGAGAGTTGAAAACAGCAGGTCTGGGACAGGTAGCACGTCCGGTGAACAGGTCAGGGTTCCATAGCCGCAGGCAGAACAGTTGAAACTTGAGCAGCAGCACGGCCAGGTGGACTGGGGACAGCAAGGAGTCATCATGCCAGGTAGTCCTGAGGCATGGTCCTAGGGCTCAGGTCCGAGAGAGAGAAAGAAAGAGAGAAAGAGAGAGAGAATTAGAGAGAGGATACTTAAATTCACACAGGACACCGGATAAGACAGGAGAAGTACTCCAGATATAACAAACTGACCCTAGCCCCCCACACAAACTACTGCAGCATAAATACTGGAGGCTGAGACAGGAGGGGTCAGGAGACACTGTGGCCCCATCCGATGATACCCCCGGGCAGGGCCAAACAGGAAGGATATAACCCCACCCACTTTGTCAAAGCACAGCCCCCACACCACTAGAGGGATATCTTCAACCACCAACTTACCATCCTGAGACAAGGCCGAGTATAGCCCACAAAGATCTCCGCCCGGCACAACCCAAGGGGGGGCGCCAACCCAGACAGGAAGATCACGTCAGTGACTCAACCCACTCAAGTGACGCACCCCTCCTAGGGACGGCATGAAAGGGCACCAGTAAGCCAGTGACTCAGCCCCTGTAATAGGGTTAGAGGCAGAGAATCTCAGTGGAGAGAGGGGAACCGGCCAGGCAGAGACAGCAAGGGCGGTTAGTTGCTCCAGAGCCTTTCCGTTCACCTTCACACTCCTGGGCCAGACTACACTCAATCATAGGACCTACTGAAGAGATGAGTCTTCAGTAAAGACTTAAAAGTTGAGACCGAGTCTGCGTCTCTCACATGGGTAGGCAGACCATTCCATGAAAATGGAGATCTATAGGAGAAATCCCTGCCTCCAGCTGTTTGCTTAGAAATTCTAGGGACAATTAGGAGGCCTGCGTCTTGTGACCGTAGCGTACGTGTAGGTATGTACGGCAGGACCAAATCGGAAAGATAGGTAGGAGCAAGTCCATGTCATGCTTTGTAGGTTAGCAGTAAAACCTTGAAATCAGCCCTTGCCTTAACAGGAAGCCACACCTACACACGCACACACACGTTTGCCGGAAAGCCTTTTTTCTCAGGGACAGATTGGGAGAGAGAGGGCGCGTGATATTCCTTTCGTTAAACGGCGAGATACCTCTTAAAAACCATTTATTTAATTCATAATATTTAGTACAGACCTTTTTAAAACATCTTCTAATTAATCCAAAACAATTTTACTGCGCAATATTGACACATGCACGTATGTTTTATTTATAAACATTGGTTGTTTTATTTATAAACATTGGTTGTACAACAGTTACACATCATTAACAGACAGTACTAAACTTTTAATAACCTTCAATGTTTATAACATACCGTTGTAGGAAAGACTGTATTCGTATAAAATAAGACATTGCATTTCTCCGCGACAGACCTTGGCGAGAGAGAAAACGAGAGATTCCCGTTCGTTAAGGGTTGAGATATAGCATTAATCCCCTTTAATTCTAAATCTTTAGTACATACAGTTTAAAACATGTTATAATTAGTTAAAACATTTTACTATACCTTTATTACAGATAAAGGGGCAGGTTATAGGTTTAACCCTGACATCCTGCCGTCTCCAATTCCCCAAAGCCAAGACAGGCTCTCTTGCTTGTAGGATATCCCACACAAGCCCCAGCTCTGTAAATTTTCCTGGCACAATGTCGTTCACATCCAGACAGGCTTTGGAAAATAAATACGAACTAATAGATTTTAGATAGATAGATCTCTACTATATCTGTCATGTTACTGCGGTCTTTTGTTAAAGTCCATAAACATGTGTGTAGAGTGTACACTTTTGTTTCACTGTAGATTTCTTTAAGACCACCAAGAAACACCTGATTTATCCCACAGCATTATTTAATAAGCTGGGTAGATAATGCATTTGTTTAAGTCATAAGTAAAGGCCTTTCAAAAAGAGGCTGTCATGATTGACTGTGACAGCCCCCAATAAACACCAAGCTGCTCTAAACATTGCTGTTTTTGGTGTCTCTAGGTTCATCTCTAGACTGCTGAATGAGGCCTGTTACCGCTTACTTACGTGACCTTTAAAAGGAGTTTGTGAAGCAGTTCAGTCATGGATGTATGTAAAACATATTTAACCCGTATTGCTTGTTACAGAAGACTACTGTTGTACATTGAATATCCATTCATCCCTGTTACACCTTTATGTGTTGGCTCTCTATGTCTGTACATAGTGTGAAAAGTGGTTTCCCTAAAGTTATTACCTCCTAAACCTGAATCTGAAATTAACTTTATGATCTTTTATTAACCCTATTACTTTGGGGGTTCTAATCTACCTCTTTCAAAATCCCCACGGTGTACATGCAGGTAGAATGTTTTTGGGAAAGCCTTTTCATCTACCAGAAGACGATTAGTCACTGTTATAGCACACCCCCTGAAGCCCCATTAAGGCGGGGGAGCCCCATAGCTGTGGGAAGTAAGGTTGATGAGGGTGTTGCAGCACCCCCTGAAGCCCCATTAAGGCGGGGTAGCCCCATAGCTGTGGGAAGTAAGGTCGATGAGGGTGTTGCAGCACCCCCTGAAAAATCTGAATATTTATTTTATATAAACTCAGCAAAAAAAGAAACATCCTCTCACTGTCAGCTGCGTTAATTTTCAGCAAACTTAACACATGTACATATTTGTATGAACATACAGTGGGGCAAAAAAGTATTTAGTCAGCCACCAATTGTGCAAGTTCTCCCACTTAAAAATATGAGAGAGGCCTGTAATTTTCATCATGGGTACACTTCAACCCTGACAGGCAAAATGAGAAAAAAAAATCCAGAAAATCACATTGTAGGATTTTTAATGAATGTATTTGCAAATTATGGTTCTTTATGTCCTGTAGCGCAGCCAAATCACTTTTTACAGTGCCTCAATATATATCAGTTTATTGCATTGGATTGCGTGTACATGGTTACAATATACCCTATTAGAGAATAAGGGAAAACAGAGTGGTGAACTATCAATTCATAGTATTTCTTTGCACAGATTTAATCAATAAATTGATTGACCAAGTAGTGAACATAAATCATTACGACATGAATTCCAGGAAATTAGTTTTAAAGCAGTCATAAAATCAAGTTTTTGGTGTGGTGTATTCAGCCATCTCAATAAACTATAACCTTAATGCATTATTACCTCCAACTTGTCCAATTTTCATTTTCCCACCCCGACATAGCCTACCAGGCTTGAACTGGCCCTGCATCTCAACCAATAGCCAATATAGGCAAAATATCCCAAGCAGGGCTACATCAACTTCCGGAGAGGGTCAGGCTCTTGGGCCACTCTGGTTTGGCTGTCCTCGGCAGAACGTGTGGCTGTAACCAAGTAGTCACATATTGTTCAAGGGTTCCACTGTGCAAGAGCAGGTTGGTGGAGTTGTATGAACATCTATGCAGACACGGTTAATTTAGATATTGTTTTCAATGTTCTGGTGTTCTTAACTTATCAACTTATCCCCAATGGGCCTCCACAGTGCACACATATAGCCTACAGTTCTTCATCATTCACCAGAGAGAAGACAGGGAAGAAACCACCATTTACCTATTTACCTACCTCTAGGCTGCTGTTTTTTTTTTTACCCCCTTTTTCTCCCTAATTGCGTGGTATCCAATTGGTAGTGACAGTCTTGTCTCATCGCTGCAACTCCCGTATGGACTCGGGAGAGGCGAAGGTCGAGAGCCATGCGTCCTCCGAAACACAATCCAACCAAGCCGGAACCAAGCCAGAAGCCAGCCGCACCAATGTGTCGGAGGAAACACTGTACACCTGATGACCTCGTCAGCATGCACTGCGCCCGGCCCACCACAGGAGTCGCTAGTGCGCGATAAGACAAGGATATCCCTGTCGGCCAAACCCTCCCTAACCCGGACAACGCTGGGCCAATTGTGCACTGCCCCCTAGACCTCCAGGTAGCGGCCGGCTGCGACAGAGCCTGGGCGCGAAACCAGAATCTCTGGTGGCACAGCTACTCGTGTATGTGTGTGTGTGTGTGTGTGTGTGTGTGTGTGTGTGTGTGTGTGTGTGTGTGTGTGTGTGTGTGTGTGTGTGTGTGTGTGTGTGTGTGTGTGTGTGTGTGTGTGTGTGTGTGTGTGTGAGTCAGTTCTTGCGTGCTTAGTAGGCTACACCTGTAGAGGGCATAGTGGCACCAGTGCACACCTTGACTCTGTCAGGGCACTGTGCTTCTTGAAATGAATGAGGGAAGAAAGACTTGAAGTAAAAAGTTTACAAAGGCGCTATAGCCAATGGTCCTTTCAAGAAAAATAAGACATGAATGATTCTCAGTTAGCAGAGCAGCTTTTGACTTGACAATTTAAAAAGAGGGTTAAATGGGAGAGATGGATGAAGGGCAGAGTCTGGATGCTAACAGACAATTAAACACTAGAGAGGACTTCTGAAAGACAGGAAGAAAATTAGTGTCTTGTTTGATACAGATCATTCACCTATAACTCTACTGGTTGATGTCCCTGATAAGCACATAGGGTCGTTAGATGTGCGGTGTCATGACGCTAGCCCTCTAGCAGAGATGTGACCCCCCCCCCCTCCTATCAGGAGGGGGACAGTGTTATGACTTTAATAACCACGTCATAAATTCTGTGCAGAGACTCTTCTCACCCTGACCATGCAGTATGGAGAGAGAGAGTTTCACAGTCAGACAAAGGGATTCTCCTGCCCAATTCTACTACATCGCAGAATTTTAGAATCAAACAATATTCCTATTTTGGAGAATGATGAAACGGTCAGCTATGATCCGTCCACTTTGTTCACCATTGTGACACCATGAAAAGACAGCACAGCCACATTACCTTAACTCTGTTTATACAAGGTCCTCAATTATGAGGCTTGCATCTAAAGGTTGGATAACATGTTTGATTAAGTATAAGAATACTTTTGAAAAGATTACAAGATTTGTTTGTTTAATGGTAACTCGTGTCCAGCCAGTGGTCACGCCCAAGTGAACAGACATTGGTTGGAAATGATGAACCAACCCCTTTTCTACATTTCTATAAAAGCCTTGCGCGTTATGTTCAGTAATCAGCAGGTCATGGAGGGCAGACGAAAATTCCAAATAGTATCCGTAAAGTTCATAGAAACATGTCAAACGTTTTTTATAAACAATCCTCAGGTTGTTTTTAACATAAATAATCGATAATATTTCAATCGAACGGTAAACTATTCAATACTACAGAGAAAGAAAATGTTGAGCTATCACTGTGGCGCACATTAACTAATCGAAGGACATCTGGAAGTCCACTTACACGATGTGAAAAACCTCGCTCATTTTTCAGAATAAAAGCTTGAAACTATGTCTAAAGACTGTTCACACCCTGTAGAACCATTGGAAAATGAATCTGGTTGATATCCCTTTAAATGGAGGAAAGGCAAGCAATGGAACAGTGATTTTTCAAAATAAGAGGCACTTCCTGTTTGGATTTCCTCAGGTTTTTGCCTGCAAAATCAGTTCTGTTATACTCACAGACAATATTTTGACAGTTTTGGAAACATTAGAGTGTTTTCTATCCGAATCTGTCAATTATATGCATATTCTAGCATCTGGGCCTGAGAAATAGTCTGTTTACTTTGGGAACGTTATTTTTCCAAACATAAAAATAGTGCCCCCTAGCTGAAAGAGGTTAACCTGTCTAGGATCAGCGTGGCGCTAGCGGCACACCCCCCCCCCCCCACTGAAAAACCAGTGCCGCGAAATTCAAAAAAAATATTTTTTTAAAATATTTAACTTTCACACATTAAAGTCCAATACAGCTAATGAAAGACACAGATCTTGTGAATCCAGTCAACATTTCCGATTTTTAAAATGTTTTACAGGGAAGACACAATATGTAAAGATGTACATCTATTACCTAAAAACACATTAGCATAATCCACCATCTTTTATTTGTCCACCAACACCAGTAGCCATCACCAATTCGGCTAAACTAAGATATTTATAGCCCCTAACCAACAAAAAAACTCATTAGATGACAGTCTGATAACATATTTATGGTATGGGATAGGTTTTGTTAGAAAAAAGTGCATATTTCAGGTATATGGCATAGTTTACAATTGCACCCACCATCACAAATGGACTAGAATAATTACAATGAGCAACGTGTTTACCTAACTACTAATCATCAAACATTTCGTAAAAATACACAGCATACACGAATCGAAAGACACAGATCCTGTGAATACAGACAATATTTCAGATTTTCTAAGTGTCTTACAGCGAAAACACAATAAATCGTTATATTAGCTTAGCACATAGCAATTAGCAGCCCAGCATTGATTCTAGCCAAAGTGAGCGATAAAAGTCAACATCGCCAAAATATATTAATTTTTTCACTAACCTTCTCAGAATTCTTCCGATGACACTCCTGTAACATCACATTACAACATGCATATACAGTTTGATCGAAAATGTTTATATTTAGCCACCAAAATCATGGTTAGACAATGTGAAATGTAGCTCAGCTGGTCAGAAAATGTCCTTGCGCCACTTAGACAGTGATCTACTCTTATACATAAATACTCATAAACGTGACTAAAAAATATAGGGTGGACAGGGATTGATAGACAATTTAATTCTTAATACAATTGCGTTATTACATTTTTTAATTTATCCTTACTTTTCAATACAGTTTGCGCCAAGCGAAGCTACGTCAAAAAACATGGCGTCCTAAGCCACTAAAATGTTTCGACAGAAACACGATTTATCATAATAAAAATGTCCTACCTTGAGCTGTTCTTCCATCAGTATCTTGGGCAAAGGATCCTTTCTTGGGAGAAATCGTCTTTTGGTGGAAAGCTGTCCTCTTGCCATGTGGAAATGTCAACTGAGTTCGGGATGAACTGAAAAGCATGCCCAACTTTTCACATCGTTGCAAAAATAAATGTCCCAAAATCGCACTAAACGGATATAAATTGCTATAAAACGCTTTAAATTAACTACCTTATGATGTTTTTAACTCCTATAACGAGTGAAAAGATGACCGGAGAAATATAACAGGCTAAACTAACGCTTGGAACAGGAGAGGGTCGGTGTCTTCCACGCGCGTTACGCAGCAAGAAAAGACTTGCTAGCTAAAGGTTTTTTTCATTTGTAGGGCCTGTGAACGAGCAATCGACCCCGTTGGAATCGTCATCACGTAAAGGCATCCAGGGGAAGACGTAAGAAGTGTCCGTATAGTCATAGCAACGACAGTGCCCTTTTAACTGACTTCAGAAAAGTGGCCAACATTTCTCAAATCTGACTCCATGTCAGGGAAATTGCTGTAGAATGGGCTCTGTTCCACTTAGAGACAAAATTTCAACTCCTATAGAAACTATAGACTGTTTTCTATCCAATAATAATAATAATATGCATATTGTACGATCAAGGATTTTGTGGGAAGCCGTTTAAAAAATTAGCCACATTAGCATAAATAGTCTAAACAGCGCCCCCATCCCCAACAGGTTAACAAACAACTGGTTCTCCAAAAGGCAAGGGTCAAAACCAGGAGGGCGAGAAAAGAGAGACAGGAAAACAGCAGGAGCTGAGACACAAAACGCTGGTTAACTTGACAAACAAGACAAACTGGCAACAGACAAACAGAGAACACAGGTATATATACACAGGGGATAATGGGGAAGATGGACGACACCTGGAGGGGGGTGTAGACAATCACAAGGTCAGATGAAACAGATCAGGGTGTGACACAAAGTGTCAGAGCACAAGGGTAACAAAGGGTTGAAGGATGATCAAAACGTAGACCAATGTTCTCCAGAAGTTCCAATACATGAAGAACTAAAGTGAGAAAAATTGAGAAAAGGGTACAAGATAAGTCACAAGGACTAGAAGTTTGTCTGTTTTTACCTTGAACAGAAATGACACATCACGTCGTTGCGAATGACCACTCCACTTTGTGGGGAATATGTCCACTAAAGGCGACTCTAAACGGCCATACCTGGAAACAGTCCTGGAAGACTGCTTATTAACTTGTCATGCACTAATTGATTTGGGTGCGACAATATCGCTCATCTCTCAAACATTGTTCGATGATCTCAAAGGACTTTGAAGCCAACTAAACGTTGGTTAAAAGTGGAACAATGCGACACTACGCTTTGAGGTTCCACTCAGACTACCTCGTAGCTCTCACATTGAGAGTCATGCTGAAACTACACTTCCAGGATGTATCGCTTGTTCACCCTGTGTATGTTACCAGCCTTGAATCTGAACCCCTGCTACTCGGAGCAGACTTGATGGATTGGTTACTCCCATTGACTCCCACTGACCACACTGTCTTCCCCTAAAGCGAGCTGCAACGCAGTTATCCATAAGGGGTATCTGTCGAAAGCACCCCTTGGGAAAAAGACGTTTCGAAACCACTTGGTGCAGAATCCGATCCAAGGAGATATTTACGATATCGCGACAAATTCCATCAGCAAACCTGATTGACCATTCTTTTCATGATTTCGAGCCAGCAGTCTCTGTGAATGAGCAACTTCCCTCCTACTTGAAGTTGTGCAATACTGTAGTTGAGATGAACTTCTCTTGTCCTTTGGACACTTCTACAAGCACGGCGGCTGTCTCAGAAAGAAAAATATTGATGCGCAGAGTGTACTCTGCTTACGATGATATATCTTCCACTTTGTGGGGGACTGTTATCCCTTACAATGACACTAATAGCGTCAATCCCACAACTGACCCGATGACTCCCACTGGTGAAACACTTTGCGATATCACAGACAGATATCGTCATCTCAGTTCACAGGTACTGAAGATGTTGCCACACGAGGACGCTGTGGTGACTGACAGGCGTCGACAGCCATTGAGCGTTTTGAAGCACAAACACCAGGAGATTTGTTGAAAGGTTACAGCCATTCCCATAACGCGGCCTCTGATATTGGAAATGTTCCAGTACATACAGGTGAAGTCGGAAGTTTACATACACTTAGGTTGGAGTCATTCAAACTCGTTTTTCAACCACTCCACAAATTTCTTGTTAACAAACTATAGTTTTGGAAAGTCGGTTAGGACATCTACTTTGTGCATGACACAAGTAATTTTTCCAACAAATGTTTACAGACAGATTATTTCACTTATAATTCACTGTATCACAATTACAGTGGGTCAGAAGTTTACATACACTAAGTTTACTGTCCCTTTAAACAGCTTGGAAAAGTCCAGAAAATGATGGCATGGCTTTAGAAGCTTCTGATAGGCTAATTGACATAATTTGAGTCAATTGGAGGTGTACCTGTGGATATATTTCAAGGCCTAACCTTCAAACTCAGTGCCTCTTTACATGACATCATGGGAAAATCAAAAGAAATCAACCAAGACATCAGAAAAAAAATTGTAGACCTCCACAAATCTGGTTCATCCTTGGGAGCAATTTCCAAACGCCTGAAGGTACCACGTTCATCTGTACAAACAATATTACACAAGTATAAACACCATGGGACTACGCAGCCGTCATACCACTCAGGAAGGAGACGCGTTCTGTCTCCTAGAGATGAACGTACTTTGGTGCGAAAAGTGCAAATCAATCTCAAAACAACAGCAAAGGACCTTGTGAAGATGCTGGAGGAAACAGGTACAAAAGTATCTATATCCACAGTAAAACAAGTCCTATATCGACATAACTTGAAAGGCCGCTCAGCAAGGAAGAAGCCACTGCTCCAAAACTACCATAAAAAAAACAGACTACGGTTTGCAACTGCACATGGGGACAAAGATCGTACTTTTTGGAGAAATGTCCTCTGGTCTGATGAAACAAAAATAGAACTGTTTGAACATAATGACCATCGTTATGTTAGGAGGAAAAAGGGGGAAGCTTGCAAGCCGAAGAACACCATCCCAACCATGAAGCACGGAGGTGGCAGCATCATGTTGTGGGGATGCTTTGCTGCAGGAGGGACTGGTGCACTTCACAAAATAGATGTTATCATGATGGAGGAAAATTATGTGGATATATTGAAGCAACGTCTCAAGATTTCAGTCAGGAAGTTAAAGCTTGGTCGCAAATGGCTCTTCCAAATGGACAATGACCCCAAGCATACTACCAAAGTTGTGGCAAAATGGCTTAAAAGGACAACAAGGTCAAGGTATTGGAGTGGCCATCACAAAGCCCTGACATCAATCCCATAGAAAATGTGTGGGCAGAACTGAAAAATCGTGTGCGAGCAAGGAGGCCTACAAACCTGACTCAGTTACACCAGCTCTGTCAGGAGGAATGGGCCAGAATTGACCCAAATTTTTTTGTGGGAAGCTTGCGGAAGGCTACCCAAAACATTTGAACCACGTTAAACAATTTAAAGGCAATGCTACCAAATACTAATTGAGTATATATATTCTTCTGACCTACTGGGAATGTGATGAAAGAAATAAAAGCTGAAGTAAATCATTCTCTCTGCTATTATTCTGACATTTCACATTCTTAAAATAAAGTGGTGATCCTACTTGACCTAAAACAGGGAATTTTTACTAGGATTAAATGTTAGGAATTGTGAAAAACTGAGTATGTGTTTGGCTAAGGTGTATGTAAACTTCCGACTTCAACTGTATGTGCCCACTATACATTTCGTTGTAGTCAGCAGGAGTGCACTCAAGTTTCAACCCAGCAGAGGGGGACTGTTATGACATGCCCAGGGGGGAGGATCATAGCCCACCCTCGAAGTGAGACTTGGCCAAACTCCTAATCCTCAAAATGGGAGAATTAAACAATATTTTGAGAATGTGGGACGTTTAAGGGACAGTTATGACGAGTGTGTTTCATTTGGTGATCTCATGTTTGACAGGAAACACACATAACTGTATCTCTTAACCTGTCTAGGATCAGCGTGGCGCTAGCGGCACACCCCCCCCCCCCACTGAAAAACCAGTGCCGCGAAATTCAAAAAAAATATTTTTTTAAAATATTTAACTTTCACACATTAAAGTCCAATACAGCTAATGAAAGACACAGATCTTATGAATCCAGTCAACATTTCCGATTTTTAAAATGTTTTACAGGGAAGACACAATATGTAAAGATGTACATCTATTACCTAAAAACACATTAGCATAATCCACCATCTTTTATTTGTCCACCAACACCAGTAGCCATCACCAATTCGGCTAAACTAAGATATTTATAGCCCCTAACCAACAAAAAAACTCATTAGATGACAGTCTGATAACATATTTATGGTATGGGATAGGTTTTGTTAGAAAAAAGTGCATATTTCAGGTATATGGCATAGTTTACAATTGCACCCACCATCACAAATGGACTAGAATAATTACAATGAGCAACGTGTTTACCTAACTACTAATCATCAAACATTTTGTAAAAATACACAGCATACACGAATCGAAAGACACAGATCCTGTGAATACAGACAATATTTCAGATTTTCTAAGTGTCTTACAGCGAAAACACAATAAATCGTTATATTAGCTTAGCACATAGCAATTAGCAGCCCAGCATTGATTCTAGCCAAAGTGAGCGATAAAAGTCAACATCGCCAAAAGATATTAATTTTTTCACTAACCTTCTCAGAATTCTTCCGATGACACTCCTGTAACATCACATTACAACATGCATATACAGTTTGATCGAAAATGTTTATATTTAGCCACCAAAATCATGGTTAAACAATGTGAAATGTAGACAAGCTGGTAAAGAAAACGTCCTTGCGCCACTTAGACAGTGATCTACTCTTATACATAAATACTCATAAACGTGACTAAAAAATATAGGGTGGACAGGGATTGATAGACAATTTAATTCTTAATACAATTGCGTTATTACATTTTTTAATTTATCCTTACTTTTCAATACAGTTTGCGCCAAGCGAAGCTACGTCAAAAAACATGGCGTCCTAAGCCACTAAAATGTTTCGACAGAAACACGATTTATCATAATAAAAATGTCCTACCTTGAGCTGTTCTTCCATCAGTATCTTGGGCAAAGGATCCTTTCTTGGGAGAAATCGTCTTTTGGTGGAAAGCTGTCCTCTTGCCATGTGGAAATGTCAACTACGTTCGGGATGAACTGAAAAGCGTGCCCAACTTTTCACATCGTTGCAAAAATAAATGTCCCAAAATCGCACTAAACGGATATAAATTGCTATAAAACGCTTTAAATTAACTACTTTGTGATGTTTGTAACTCCTATAACGAGTGAAAAGATGACCGGAGAAATATAACAGGCTAAACTAACGCTTGGAACAGGAGAGGGTCGGTGTCTTCCACGCGCGTTACGCAGCAAGAAAAGACTTGCTAGCTAAAGGTTTTTTTCATTTGTAGGGCCTGTGAACGAGCAATCGAGCCCGTTGGAATCGTCATCACGTAAAGGCATCCAGGGGAAGACGTAAGAAGTGTCCGTATAGTCATAGCAACGACAGTGCCCGTTTAAATGACTTCAGAAAAGTGGCCAACGTTTCTCAAATCTGACTCCATGTCAGGGAAATTGCTGTAGAATGGGCTCTGTTCCACTTAGAGACAAAATTTCAACTCCTATAGAAACTATAGACTGTTTTCTATCCAATAATAATAATAATATGCATATTGTACGATCAAGGATTTTGTGGGAAGCCGTTTAAAAAATTAGCCACATTAGCATAAATAGTCTAAACAGCGCCCCCATCCCCAACAGGTTAAAGTGAACATTTCCCAGCTGTCAGGTTTACATCTAAATATTGTGAAACGTATGTGATTAAACATGAAACTATTTGTGAAAAGATGCAATGTGATGTTAACCTTCTAAATTTGTTGGTATTTTATTAGGATCCCCATTAGCTGCAGCTACTCTTCCTGGGGTCCACACAAAACATGAAACATAATACAGAATTATATAATACAGAACATCAATAGACAAGAACAGCTCAAGGACATAACTACATACATTTTTAAAAAGGCACACGTAGCCGACATATCAATGCATACCCACAAACTATCTAGGTCAAATAGCCTACATATCAATGCATACCCACAAACTATCTAGGTCAAATAGGGGAGAGGCGTTGTGCCGCGAGGTGTTGCTTTATTTGAAAGCAGGTTTGCTGTTTATTTGAGCAATATGAGATGGAAGGAAGTTCCATGGAATAAGGGCTCTATATAATACTGTACATTTTCTTGAATTTGTTCTGGATTTGGGTACTGTGAAAAGACCCTTGGTGGCATGTCTGATGGGATAAGTGTGTGAGTCAGAGCTGTGTGTAAGTTGACTACGCAAACAATTTGGGATTTTCAACAAATTGTTTCTTATTAAAAGAAGGAGTGATGCAGTCAGTCTCTCCTCAACTCTTGGCCAAGAGAGACTGGCATGCATAGTATTTATATCAGCCCTTTGATTACAATTAAGAGCAAAACGTGCCGCACTGTTCTGGGCCAGCTGCAGCTTAACTAGGTATTTCCTTGCAGCACTGGACCACACGACTGGACAATAACCAAGATTAGACAAAACTAGAGCCTGCAGAACTTGCTTTTTGGAGTGTAGTGTCAAAAAAGCAAATAATCTCTCTATTACGGACAGACCTCCCCCCATCTTTACAACCTTAGAATCTATATGTTTTGACCATGACAGTTTACCATCTAAGGTAACGCCAGGTAATTTAGTATCCTCAACTTGTTCAACAGCCATACCATTCATTACCAGATTCAGCTGAGGTCTAGCATGTAAGGAAGGATTTATACCAAATACAATGCTCTTAGTTTTAGAGATGTTCAGGACCAGTTTATTACTGGCCACCCATTCCAAAACAGACTGCACCTCTTTGTTAAGGGTTTCAGTGACTTCATTAGCTGTAGTTGCTGATGAATCATCAGCATACATGTCATTGGTAAAAATAGAAAAGAGTAGAGGGCCTAGAGAGCTGCCCTGCGGTACACCACACTTTAAATGTTTGACATTAGAGAAGCTTCCATTAAATAAAACCCTTTGAGTTCTATTAGACAGATAGCTCTGAATCCACGATATGGCAGAGGTTGAAAAGCCATAGCTCATATGTTTTTTCAACAACAGGTTATGGTCAATAATATCAAAGACTGCACTGAAATCTGACACAAATCATTTGTGTCAGTGCAGTACATGTTGAGTGGTCTTCTCTATAAACATGCTGGAAGTCTGTAGTTAATTTGTTTACAGAGAAATAACACTGTATTTGTTTTTTTCCAACAGTTGGCTAAGAGCTGGCAGCAAGCTTATAGGTCTGCTGTTATAACCAGTAAAGGCCGCTTTACCACTCTTGGGTAGCGGAATTACTTTGGCTTCCCTCCAGGCCTGAGGACAAATACTTTTCTCTAGGCTCAGATTAAAAATAGGAGATAGGAGTGGCCATAGAGTCAGCTACCATCCTCAGTAGCTTTCCATCTAAGTTGTCAATGCCAGGAGGTTTGTCACTATTGATCGATAACAATAATTTTTCCACCTCTCCCACAATAACTTAACAAAATGCAAACTTGCACTGCTTTTCTATCATTAATAGTTTTTTTATGCATGAATATAATTGTTCACTGTTCTCTGTGGGCATTTCCTGACTAAGTTTGCCCACTTTGCCAATGAAATAATAATTCAAATAATTGGCAACATCAAATGGTTTTGTGATGAATAAGCCATCTGATTCGATGAAAGATGGAGTTGAATTTGTCTTTCTGCCCATAATTTCATTTAAAGTACTCAAAAGTTTTTATTCCATCATTCTTCATATCATTGATCTTGGCTTCATAATAAAGTTTCTTCTTCTTTTTGTTGAGTTTAGTCACATAATTTCTCAATTTGCAGTAATTAAGCCAGTCAGATGTGCAGCCAGAATTATCAGCCACTCCATTTGCCCCATCTCTTTCAACCATACAGTTTTCAATTCCTCATCAATCCATGGAGCCTTAACAGTTCTAACAGTCAGTTTCTTAACAGGTGCATGTTTATCAATAATTGGAAGAAGCAATTCATAAATTCATCAAGTGCAGAGTCTGGATGCTCCTCATTAATCACATCAGACCAACAAATATTTTTAACATCATCCACATAACATAAATCACAGCAAAATCTTTGAATGATCTCTTATACACTATTTTATGCCCAGCTCTTGGAACAGGCCCAGCTCGTTGGAATGGCTACAATTCTATAGACCATTAAATAGACCGTGCGTAGTGTTGGCAACACGGCTGGAAATGGTTAAACTCTGAGACTATCGATCACTACAGAATAAGTGAGAAATTCTAGACGACACAAATTACTAGTCTGCAGCTAAAAATTAAGTAAACCTAGAACGAGAGTACCGCAACCGCCGAAGCATCTATTTAATGAGAACACTTCGGAACACTGGGAAAATTAACCAGAGACTTTGAAGAACTCTACTGGACGATCGAGTGTCTTCAACGGAGAGGCAACAACGACATACGGGCGTAAATATGTACATTGCAATTTCTTTCAGAATGAGCGGCCGTTCATGTGCAAACTATTAGCATGTCCATGAGTACAATTATCCACTGTGTGTAGTGAATCCATTTAGTCTTTCCCGCTCTCTCAGTCCCCACCCCTTTCCTTTGTCTACCAAGCCGTCATATCGGCTTAGCCCGCTAGGGACTTTTCTATCATTGTTAGTAACCAATATCTACTGTTTGTGTCACGACTTCCACCGAAGTCGGCTCCTCTCCTTGTTCGGGCGGCGTTCGGCGATCGATGTCACCGGCTTTCTAGCTATCGCCGGTCCATTTCTCATATGTCCATTTGTTTTGTCTTGTTCCATTACACACCTGGTTGTCATTCCATAATCATGTATTTAGTCATCTGTTCTCCTCCATGTCTTTGTGTGTAATTGTTTATTGTTATATGGATTTTGTCAGGCGCTATACTTTTGCTTTGTTCCGTGTTTTTGGCACGTTATTGTTCTTATGTGCTGTCATTTTTGGACCGGAATTAAAGTGCGACTGTTTACTACACTCTGCTCTCCTGCACCTGACTTCGCCTCCCGTACACACCCCTAACAGAATTACACACCGAACCATGGAGTCAGCAGGAGCAGGGAACCCGGTTAGAGGAGTCGAGGAGCGCATCTAGGAACATTCTGCTATGTTACATCATCTTGGTGCCATGATGGATCACGTTGTCTTGAATATGGACCGCTGGGAGAGACAGGAGGTCTCCCCAGTGCCTCGACCAGCGCAATCGGGGTTACCGGAACCAGTCCCAGTGGGTTGCGTCTCTCCCTTCCCAGGGAGTATGATGGGACGGCAGCACAGTGCCAGGGATTCCTGTTACAACTGGACCTCTACCTGGCCACTGTGCACCCAGGTCCCTCTGAAAGGGAGAAAGTGTCTGACCTCATCTCATGCCTCTCGGGGAGAGCTCTGGAGTGGGCAGACGCCGTGTGGGGAGAAGGAGACCACTTCGGGGAGTTGGACCACTTCGGGGAGTTCACCCGTCGCTTCCGGGCCGTCTTTGACCATCCGCCCGAAGGTAGAGCGGCGGGGGAACAGCTCTTTCATTTGAGGCAGGGGACGAGGAGCTCCATGGAATTCCGGACCTTGGCCGCCGGAGCAGGCTGGAACGACAGGGCCCTCATCGACCACTATCGGTGCAGCCTGTGCGAGGACGTCTGATGTGAGCTGGCCTGCAGGGATGCCACCATCTCCTTCGACCAACTGGTGGATTTGTCCATTCGGTTGGATAACCTGCTGGTCACCCGCGGACGTCCAGAGGGGGCTCTGTCGGTGCCACCTTCCAGCACCCCCGCTCTGGTGCCCATGGAGTTGGGAGGGGCTGCGCATAGGGAAACTGGAGGTGGAGACATCACATGCACCATCTGTGGCCGCAGAGGGCACACTGCTGGTCGGTGCCGTGTCGGTCCCTCTGGGAGTAGAGGCAACAGGCATCCCCATTATTCCTGTAGTTAGACCTTTCCCGGTTCACGCTCTGGATAGTCGACCATTAGGGTCCGGGCTAATCTGGGAAGCCACCATCTCCTTTGGCATGGTGACGCAGGGAGGTCACGAAGAGAGAATCAGTCTCTTCCTCATTGACTCTCCTGCGTTTCCCATGGTACTAGGCCTTCCCTGGTTAGCTCAGCATAACCCCACTATCTCCTGGCAACAGAGGGCTCTCACGGGGTGGTCGCGAGAGTGCTCGGGGAGGTGTGTAGGGGTTTCCGTTGGTGCTACCATGGTGGAAAGTCCAGACTAGGTCTTCACCGTGCGCATCCCTCCAGAATATGCCGATTTGGCTCTCGCCTTCTCCAAAAAGAAGGTGACTCAATTACCACCTCATCGACGGGGGGATTGTGCGATAGATCTCCTGGTAGACGCTGCGCTTCCCAGGAGTCACGTGCATCCCCTGTCGCAAGTGAAGACGGTGGCTATGGAGACATATGTGTCTGAATCCCTGCGTCAGGGGTACATTCGGTCCTCCACTTCACCCGCCTCCTCGAGTTTCTTTTTTGTGAAGAAGAAGGATGGAGGTCTACGCCCGTGCATTGACTATAGAGGTCTCAATCAAATCACGGTGAGGTACAGTTACCCGCTACCTCTTATCGCCACGGCGATTGAGTCAATGCATGGGGCGCGCTTCTCCACGAAACTAGATCTGAGGAGTGAGTATAACCTGGTGCGTATCCTGGAGGGGGAAGATAGCGTTTAGTACCACCTCAAGGCATTATGAGTACTTAGTCATGCCGTATGGGTTGATAAATGCTCCATCAGATTTTCAGGGACCTGCACGGGCAGGGTGTAGTGGTGTATATCGATGACATTCTGATATAGTCCGCTACACGCGCCGAGCATGTGTCCTTGGTACGCAAGGTACATGGACGACTGTTGGAGCATGACCTGTACGTCAAGGCTGAGAAATGCCTGTTCTTTCAGCAGGCCATCTCCTTCCTAGGGTATCGCATTTCCACATCAAGGGTGGAGATGGAGAGTGAACGCATTGCAGCCTTGCGTAATTGGCCGACTCCCACCACGGTAAAGGAGGTGCAGCGATTTTTAGGGTTTGCAAATTACTACCGGAGATTTATCTGGGGTTTTGGCCAGGTGGCTGCTCCCATTACCTCACTTCTGAAGGGGGGTCCCTTACGGTTGCAGTGGTTGGCTGAGGCAGACAGGGCTTTTGGGCAGCTAAGGGCTCTGTTTACTTCGGCTCTCGTGCTGGCCTATCCGGATCCCTCTTTGGTGTTCATAGTGGAGGTGGACGCGTCCGAGGCTGGGATAGGAGCCGTGCTCTCACAGCGCTTGGGTACGCCACCAAAACTCCTCCCCTGTGCTTTCTTCTCGAAGAAGCTCAGCCCAGCGGAGCGTAACTATGATGTGGGGGACCAGGGGCTGTTGGCTGTGGTTAAAGCGTTGAAGGTGTGGCGACAATGGCTTGAGGGGGCTAAACACCATTTTCTCATCTGGACTGACCACCGCATCCTGGAGTAAATCCATGCAGCGAGGACACTGAATCCTCGTCAGGCAAGGTGGGCCATGTTCTTTACCCGCTTTGTGTTTACCCTGTCCTACAGACGCACAGGTAACGAGTTCAAACAGGGGTAGTTAATACAGGTAATGAGTGGAGAACAGGAGGGCTTCTTAAAGAAAAACTAACAGGTCTGTGAGAGCCGGAATTCTTACTGGTTGGTAGGTGATCAAATACTTATGTCATGCAATAAAATGCAAATTAATTACTTAAAAATCATACAATGTGATTTTCTGGATGTTTGTTTTAGATTCCGTCTCTCACAGTTGAAGTGTACCTATGATAAAAAATTACAGACCTCTACATGCTTTGTAAGTAGGAAAACCTGCAAAATCGACAGTGTATCAAATACTAGTTCTCCCCACTGTACGTTCCGTCTGCTGTCCGTGACCAGTTGATCCATTGGGCCCACACGTCACCCTCCTCTGGTCATCCGGGAATCGGTCGGACGGTGCGCTGTCTGACTGGGAAGTACTGGTGGCCCACCTTGGCTAAGGACGTGAGGGTTTATGTTTCCTCCTGCTCGGTGTGTGCCCAGTGTAAGGCTCCGAGACACCTGCCCAGAGGTAAGCTACACCCCTTACCCGTTCCACAACGACCTTGGTCACACCTGTCTGTGGATTTTTTAACCGATCTACCTCTTTCACAGGGAAACACTACGATCCTGGTTGTTGTGGATCGATTCTCTAAGTCCTGCCGTCTCCTCCCTTTGCCCGGTCTTCCTATGGCCCTGCAGACTGCGGAAGCCCTGTTTACTCACGTCTTCCGGAACTACGGGGTGCCTGAGGACATAGTGTCTGATTGGGGTCCCCAACTCACGTCGAGAGTCCGGAAGGCGTTCATGGAACATCTGGGAGTCTCGATCAGCCTTACCTCAGGTTTTCACCCTGAGAGTAACGGGCGGGTAGAGAGAGTCAACCAGGATGTGGGCAGGTTTCTGCGGTCCTATTGCCAGGACCGGCCGGGGGAGTGGGCGGCGTTCGTGCCCTGGGCCGAGATGGCATAGAACTCGCTTCGCCACTCCTCCACTAGCCTCTCCCCCTTTCAGTGCGTATTGGGGTACCAGCCTGTTCTGGCCCTGTGGCATCAGGGTCAGACCGAGGCTCCTGCGGTGGACGACTGGTTCAGGCGCGCGGAGGAGACATGGGAGGCCACCCATGTTCACCTCCAGCGAGCCGTGCTTCACCAAGAGAACAGTGCAAACTGTCACCGCAGTGAGACCCCGGTGTGTGCACCGGGGGACCGGGTCTGGCTCTCGACCCGAAACCTGCGGGGCCAATCAAAATCCTGAGGACGGTGAACGAGGTGTGTTACAGATTACAGCTTCCCTCTGATTACCTTATTAACCCCTCGTTCCATGTGTCTCTCCTCAGGCCGGTGGAGGCTGGTCCGCTCCAGGAATCTGAGGTGCGGGATGTCCCTCTGCCCCCTCTGGACATCGAGGGGGCCCCGGCGTACTCCATTTGTTCCATCCTGGATTCGAGGCGTCGGGCAGGGGGCCTTCAGTACCTCGTGGAGTGGGAGGGGTACGGTCCGGAGGAGAGGTGCTAGGTTCCGGTTGCGGATGTTTTGGACCCCGAACTGCTGCGGGAGTTTCACCGTCGGATTGCCTGGGTCGTCCCCGAGGCCGGTGTCGGTGCGCCGTTGGAGCCGCACGTCAGGGGGGGGGCATGGTCACGACCTCCACCTAAGTTGGCTCCTCTCCTTGTTCGGGCGGCTTTCTAGCTATCGCCGCACAATTTCTCATATGTCCATTTGTTTTGTCTTGTTCCATTACACACCTGGTTGCCATTCCATAATCACACTGCATGTATTTAGTCCTCTGTTCCCCTCCATGTCTTTGTGTGTAATTGTTTATTGTTATGTGGATATTGTCAGGCGCCATACTTTTGCTATGTTCCGTGTTTTTGGCACGTTATTGTGTGTGCGCCTCTTTACTACACTCTGTTCTCCGGCACCTGACTTCGCTTCCCGTACACACCCCTAACAGTTTGTTTGTTATGTATTTCTGTGGTTATTTAGTTAGTTAGTAAATTAATAATTAAGCCAATATATATATCACTGATTCATTATGGAAATTAAGGTTCGTGCAGATAACCAAGAATTTGACATCGTTTGGAATGAGAACTGATGAGGTAATAATACATTCATGAGAATGACTAATCGATCAGATATTGAAATATCTGAAAAGTTATATTTGGAAAATTATAGCTCTGCAAATCTCAACATTTTCCTTGGTGCCCCGACTTCATAGTTAATTAACATTTACATGATTAGTTTAATCACGTAATAATTAAACTTAGAGAACTGATTTGAAATAAATAAGTCTTCACATTTAATGATAGTCCAAACATGACACAAGCTATGACAACAACATTGTGCCGGGTATGAGGGCCATTTATTTTAGTTTATTTATTAACCTTTATTTAACTAGGCAGGCCGTCACTGACCCAGAGGATCGAGTGATCTCCCTCTCCAAGGCCGACGTGAGAAACGTCTTTAATTAGGTCAACACCCTCAAGGCCGCGGTCCCCGACGGTATTTGAGGGCGCGTTCGCAGAGCATGCGCAGAACAGCTGGCAAGCATATTCACAGACATTTTCAACCTCTCCTTGTCCCAGTCTGTAATCCCCACATGTTTTAAGATGAACACCATCATTCCTGCTCCTAAGAACTCTAAGGCTTCATGCCACAATGACTATCGCCATGTAGCACTCACTTCTGTAATCATGAAGTGCTTTGAGTGGCTGGTTATGGCACTTATTAACTCCACCATCCCAGATACCCTAGACCCACTCCAATATGCAGAGCGCCCCAACAGATCCATAGATTATGCAATCTCAATAGCTCTCCACACTGCCCTCCCCCACCTATACATTATATGAGGAATGCCTATATGAGAATGTTGTTCATTGAATATAGCTCAGTGTTCAACACCATTGTCCCCTCACAGCTCGTCACCAAGCTTAGGACTCTGGGTCTGAACACCTCCCTCTGCAACTGGATCCTTGACTTCCTGACGTGCCGACCCCAGGTGGTGAGGGTAGGCAACATCACCTACGCCACGGTGACCCTCAAGACAGGGGCCCCACAGAAGTGTGTGCTTAGTCCCCTCTTATACACCCTGTCCACCCAAGACTGCGTGGCCACGCCTGACTCCAACACCATCATTAAGTTTTCTGACGACACGGCAGTGGTAGGCCTGATCATCGGCAATGATGAGACAGCCTACAGGGAGGAGGTCAGTGACCTGGCAGTGTGGGGCCAGAACAACAACCTCTCCCTCATCATCAATAAGACCAAGGAGCTGATTGTAGACTACAGGAAACTGGGGGCGAGCACGCACCCATCCACATCGACGGGGCTGCAGTTGGGCAGGTCGAGAGCTTCAAGTTCCTCTGTGTCCAAATCACTAAAGTCTTAAAATGGTCCAAACACATGAACACAGTCGCTCCTCTTCCCCCTCAGGAGGTTGAAAAGATTTGGCATGGGCCCTCAAATCCTCTAAAAGTTATACAGCTGTACCATTGAGAGCATCTTGACTGGCTGCATCCCTGCCAGGTATGGCAATAGTGGTTAGAGCGTTGGGCCAGTAACCGGAAGGTTGCTGGATCGAATCCTGGAGCTGACAAGGTAAAAATCTGTCGTTCTGCCCCTGAGCAAGGCAGTTAACCCACTGTTCCCCGGACGTCGTGGATGTCGATTATGGCAGCCCCCCCACACCTCTCTGATTCAGAGAGTTAAATGCGGAAGAATGTATTCAGTTGAATTCATTCAGTTGGACAACTGACTAGGTATCCCTCTTTTCCATAGCACCGCCCTCGATCGCATGGTACTACAGAGGGTGATGCGAACAGCCCAGTACATCACTGGGGCAAATCTCCCTGCCACCCAGAACCTCTATATCAGGCGGTGTGGTAGGAAGGCCCGGGGAATTGTTAAAGACTCCAACTACCCAAGCCATAGACTATTCTCTCTGCTTCCGCACAGCAAACGGTACCAGTGCATCAAGCCTGACACCAACAAGCTCTTGAACAGCTTCTAGCCCCAAGCAATAAGACTGATAAATAGCTACATGGACTGAGTTAACCTTGTATCTTTGATCTTTTATTTTTTACACTGTCTCTATGGACACTCACAGGGCCATACACACTCACACATAATATGCACATACATTTATACTGACTCTACACACCCACTCACATACAAGCTGCTGCTACTCTGTTTCTTATATCCTGTTGCCTAGTCACCTTACCCCTATACATATCTACCTCCATCACACCAGTATCCCTGCACATTATAAGTATGGTATTGGAACTGACCCTGTATATAGTATGCTTACTTAGTGTTCTTCATATTTCTTGTATTTTTTCTAGTATTGAGTTTGAAGGAAAGGCATTTCACTGTACTTGTGCATGTGACATTAAAACTATTATCAGAAACATGTTGGGTTGTTTTCACAGCTTTATATTTCATGACAACCGGTCAAAGTGATGTCGCACATTTTGTACAGCAAATCTTTCCATTAAAAACAAAAGTTATTGCATATTCTCCCCTGTCCATAAACGACTTTTCTCCGCGAAAGAAGCAGAGATGACAGAGAGAAAAAAACTTTAATCAAGGCACAAGGTGAGACCCAAATGCAGACACCGGAGGCAGATGGTTGGAGTTTAAGATGTTTAATAAATCCAAAGGGAAAAGGCAAGAGAATGGTCGTGGACAGACAAAAGGTCATAACCAGATCAGAGTCCAAGCAGTACAGAGTGGCAGGCATGCAAGCTGGTCAGGCGGGTACAGAGTCCAGAAACAGGCAGGGGTCAAATCCAGGAGGACTAGAAAAAGGCAAAGCAGGAAAAAAATGCTGGTAGGCTCAGACATACAATACGAACTGGCACAGAGAGACAGGAAACACAGGAATAAATACACTGGGGAAAACAAGTGACACCTGAAGGGGGTGGAGACAATAACGAGGACAGGTGAAACAGGGTGTGACAACTTTACCATTGTCAACTAGATTGAAGCATTTATTCTATCGATTTATGACATTATACTGGTGAGCAAGGGTTTATTTAGTCTTCTAGGGGAACATATACGCTTATTGACAGAAGCTGCATGTATCTAATTATAGACAATTTGACTATAAAATAGCCTACCAAAATGTCGGAAATGATAAGCAGAAACATATCTAAATCTGGCAAAAAAATATCCTGTACCCCATGTCAGAAAATCGTTACACCTTCTCTGAATGTAGCCTACAGGCATTTTCTATATTAGCGGGTTATGGTCGGGTGCAGGCATCAGATTTTCACTTTATCACATATAGTCAAGGCGGTTGCGGATGGGTTATTAGCAATTGAACAAGCAGCTGACCCACTAATGCATACTGTCATAAGAGATTTTAACATGATTAAATAACACCAGGATAATTATTTGTATACATACCCATAGTTTATTTTTATGCTCAACATTACAAAGGTTTTCCACAGTAAATGATGACGTTTTTTTTAAACAGTTAAGTCAAACTCAAAGTCATTTCCTTAAGTAACAAATCAAGATGACTCCTGTGTGACTAACACAGCATAATGTAAGTCAAAAAGAAAAGTCATTGTCATTAGAAAACACAACATATTTTTCTGATCCACTGCACAGAAGGTAAGCTATTGTTTGAATGTATGCAGTTACATTCTTGTGGTCCATCATAAGGAAATAAGCCACATTTTAATAATAAAAGTAATAATAATTGATTCATATATGGCACTTTTCATTATGCACAGAATCTCAAAGTCGCTAAAATTAAAAACAAATGTGTTTGTGATCTGACAGGTTATCTGACAGATTCTTAAAACAACAGGGAATCAAGTCACACAAATGTTCTAACTATTTTGGGTCAAATAAGTATCCATAAATCTACATTACTGACAGAAGTTACAAAAAACTAATCTTAAACTACACTACAGATGCAGTCACTCATATTCAATAACTGGAAAGTAAAATAAAAGAGTTCAAGCCATTCAGCTGAAATACAGTATACAGATGTAGGATCTTAATTTGAGCCAGTTTGCTACAGCAGGAAAATAATCCAGCAGCAATAGGAAATGTAAATTATCATGTGGATTATAATTAATTGACATGGTTGAAGGGGTTGATACATTTCCGTGAGGGAAAATCAAGTCTGAAATGTAAAAGTGGAAATGGCAAACTTTTAAGACCTCAAATATATTACACATTTTAAATGTTCCTGCATTGCACGAAAGATCTCCTGCAAAAGGGTGGTCAAATTAAGATCCTACACCTGTATATTCATTCTCAATTTAGAACATTTTAGATCAATTGTTTCGCATCACAGTCTTAGATTCTTCTGATGATACAATGTGACTTAAACAATCATTTGGTGACATTCATTCAGTTTTGTCTCTGGGATCTAAGTTAACTCACTGTACAACTGTCAGTTGTATGTTTTGTTTTCCACTCCTTAAAGTCACAAGACATTTGATCATTGCCCAGTAACTTGTATATTTTCTCCATCAGCTCTATCACCTGCTGGTAGTCTGTCTTTGTGTTTTTGAACACATGGTTGCTCCCACAGCAACGTACTATTTCTTTCAGGTGAGAGTCAGCCTGATTGATGAACATGTCAAGGCTCATATGTTTGAGGTCCTCTCCATTAGAAAAGAGGACACATGTTTTCTCTCTAATTCTACCCAAGGCACCTTCCAATTGTTCGAAGATCACTCGGTCACCCTCTCTGAATCGGCCAATCTGAATCACCAGTAAGTACACACTCAACCCTGTCTGACAGTGCGTCATGCAGTCCATCAAGTGTTTGTTTGATTGTTGAAGACAATCATCAAAGAAATCTGGGGTATCAATGACCCTAACCTCTGTCGCTCCCATCTTCATCTTTTCTACCTGACACTCTTTTGTAACTGGTACAGAGCTTGCCCGTGATGGGAAACATTTTTTCATCAGGATTGTGTTTCCACTTGTGCTCTTTCCAGTTCCTGTCTGTCCCAGTAGCACAATGTTCAAAATGTTGCTGGGATCACTTTCATGGTTTCTTTTACCTGGTGAAAAAATAATAGCAGCAATCGAGTTAGACAGTGTTTCATCCAGCTTCAATATACCTTGCTTCTCAGTTAATTTCCTGACACACTTAAAACCTGTTGGGGATGGGGGCGCTGTTTAGACTATTTATGCTAATTTGGCTAATTTTTGAAACGGCTTCCCACAAAATCCTTGATCGTACAATATGCATATTATTATTATTATTGGATAGAAAACAGTCTATAGTTTCTATAGGAGTTGAAATTTTGTCTCTAAGTGGAACAGAGCCCATTCTACAGCAATTTCCCTGACATGGATTCAGATTTCAGAAATGTTGGCCACTGTTCTGAAGTCAGTTAAAAGGGCACTGATTTTGCTATGACTATACGGACACTTCTTACGTCTTCCCCTGGATGCCTTTACGTGATGACGATTCCAATGGGGTCGATTGCGCGTTCACAGGCACTACAAATGAAAAAACCCTGTAGCTAGCAAGTCTTTTCTTGCTGCGTAACGCGCGTGGAGGACACCGACCCTCTCCTGTTCCAAGAGTTAGTTTAGCCTGTTATATTTCTCCGGTCATCTTTTCACTCGTTATAGGAGTTAAAAACATCATAAGGTAGTTAATTTAAAGCGTTTTATAGCAATTTATATCCGTTTAGTGCGATTTTGGGACATTTATTTCTTTAACGCTGTGAATTGGTGGGCACGCTTTCAGTTCATCCCGAACGCAGTTGGCATTTCCACATGGCAAGAGGACAGCTTTCCACCAAAAGACGATTCCTCCCAAGAAAGGATCCTTTGCCCAAGATACTGATGGAAGAACAGCTCAAGGTAGGACATTTTTATTATGATAAATCGTGTTTCTGTCGAAACATTTAGTGGCTTAGGACGCCATGTTTTTTGACGTAGCTTCGCTTGGCGCAAACTGTATTGAAAAGTAAGGATAAATTAAAAAATGTAATAACGCAATTGTATTAAGAATTCAATTGTCTATCAATCCCTGTCCACCCTATATTTTTTAGTCACGTTTATGAGTATTTATGTATAAGAGTAGATCACTGTCTAAGTGGCGCAAGGAAATTTTCTGACCAACTGAGCTACATTTCACATTGTCTAACCATGATTTTGGTGGCTAAATATAAACATTTTCGATCAAACTGTATATGCATGTTGTAATGTGATGTTACAGGAGTGTCATCGGAAGAATTCTGAGAAGGTTAGTGAAAAAATTAATATCTTTTGGCGATGTTGACTTTTATCGCTCACTTTGGCTAGAATCAATGCTGGGCTGCTAATTGCTATGTGCTAAGCTAATATAACGATTTATTGTGTTTTCGCTGTAAGACACTTAGAAAATCTGAAATATTGTCTGTATTCACAGGATCTGTGTCTTTCGATTCGTGTATGCTGTGTATTTTTACGAAATGTTTGATGAGTAAGTAGGTAAACACGTTGCTCTAAGTAGTTTTTCTATTCCATTTGTGACGGTGGGTGCAATTGTAACCTATGCCATCTACCTGAAATATGCACTTTTTTCTAACAAAACCTATCCCATACCATAAATATGTTATCAGACTGTCATCTAATGAGTTTTTTTGTTGGTTAGGGGCTATAAATATCTTAGTTTAGCCGAATTGGTGATGGCTACTGGTGTTGGTGGACAAATAAAAGATGGTGGATTATGCTAATGTGTTTTTAGGTAATAGATGTACATCTTTACATATTGTGTCGTCCCTGTAAAACATTTTAAAAATCGGAAATGTTGACTGGATTCACAAGATCTGTGTCTTTCATTAGCTGTATTGGACTTTAATGTGTGAAAGTTAAATATTTAAAAAAAATATTTTTTTTGAATTTCGCGGCACTGGTTTTTCAGTGGGGGGGGGGGGGGGGGGTGCTGCTAGCGCCACGCTGGTCCTAGACAGGTTAAGTTGAGTCAGGTTATATCATTGGTGAGGTACAATACATGTTTAAAAAGTGAGAGCAGGATATTACTTATAATTCATAGATTTTTTGTTAGCCCGAATGTGATTCAAATGGGTGCGAGGATATTCAACTAAATTCTGTTCTCTTTATACTGATGTCAAAAAAATACAGCAGAATGTGCATGAGGTAAACTTGCCAAATGTTTAGAAATGATAAAAAGCATATAGTGTATTTTGTATTTGTCAGGACCCGGTGCGAGAAACAGTCACTAATAATCGTCAGAACCCAGAAGATGAGGCAGACACAGCAGTACTAGAGATGGTGGTTTAATTAAAGAACAAAATCTTCAGGCAAAGAATCTAAATCCACAATGTCCAAACATAAAGAAAAGAAGCACAAAATGGATATCCTCCAAAATACAAAGAAACTCCACAAAGTGGTAAAAACAGCAGGGAAAAACAAACCTCAAAAGACTACTCAAAAATACACAAGAACTAAACCAGAGAACCTCTGGAAAATCCAATAAGAGAATCATATGTTCAGAACAAGGCTTGGGCTGGGGCTGGGTGCTAACATACAAACACTGAGCAAGGAACACACAGGGTTTAAATACTAACAAGGGAACGACACACAGGTGCAAACAATAATTAGAGCAAGGAAAAACAAAAGGTACAAAAAAGGTGCAATGGGGACATCTAGTGACCAAAACCTGAACAATCCTGGCCAAAACCTGACAGAATCCCCCTCCTAGGAACGGCTCCTGACATTCCTAACAGCCTTCTCAGGGTGGAGGGTCCTGAACTGACGAATGAGATCAGGGTCCAGTATGTCCTTGGCAGGAACCCAGGAGCGCTCCTCGGGACCGTAGCCTTCCCAGTGCACCAGATACTGCCAGGACCGCTGCACCCGGCGGGAATCCAGTATCCGGTGGACGGTATAAGCCGACTGGCCACCGATGACACGGGGCGGAGGGGGAGGTCTGCCTGCCGGGATAAGGGGAGAAAAAACAACAGGTTTTAATAAAGAAATGTGAAATGTTGGATTGATCTTAAGGGATCTGGGTAAGTGCAGGCGAAAAGTAACGGGATTAACTCTCCTGGCAATCTTAAAGGGACCAATGAATCTCTGGGACAGCTTGCGAGACTCCACCCGTAGCGGTAAGTTCTTTGTTGAGAGCCATACTCTCTGGCCGGGGTACAGGGTAGGACCGGGACGGCGATGTCTGTTGGCTTGTCGTTGGTACTGCTGTGAGGAACGCAGAAGATTAAGACGTGCCTTCTTCCACGTTAGCCGACAGCGTCTGATGAACCTCGAGGCTGAAGGCACTCTGATTTCTGCCTCCTGGTCCGGGAACAATAGAGGAGCATAGCCAAACTGACACTCATGCGGGGATATACCAGTGGAGGAGGAGCACAAGGTGTTGTGCGCGTACTCGGCCCAAACAATGAAGGATGACCATGTGGACGGATTGTTGGAAACCATACATCTGAGGGTGGTTTCCAGCTCCTGATTCATCCTCTCAGTTTGGCCGTTGGACTCTGGATGGTACCCTGAAGATAAACTGGCCGTGGCCCCTATGAGTTGGCAGAAGGCCTTCCAAAACCTTGAGGCGAACTGGGGACCTCTGTCGGAAACCATATCTTGCGGAATGCCAAAGACTCGGAACACATGGTTAATCACCAACTCAGCTGTTTCCTTGGCAGAAGGTAATTTGGTCAAGGGAACAAACCTTAGAAAACCTGTCGATGATGACTAGGATCGTAGTATTACCATGGGACGGAGGAAGGCCAGTAATAAAGTCCAACGAGATATGGGACCAGGGTCGGTGGGGAATAGATAAAGGGTGAAGGAGTCCTTGAGGGCGGAGGTGAGAAGATTTGCCCTGGCAGCACACGGAACAGGCCTTGACGAAAGGAGCAACGTCTTCTTTTATGGTGGGCCACCAGAACTTACGCTGGATGAACTCCAAGGTGCGACCTACACCCAGGTGACAGGTGAGGCGAGAGGAGTGCCCCCACAGAAGGACTTGGGACCTTGCTGCCTTGGGAATAAACAACCGATTGGCAGGACCTCCTCCAGGGCCCGGTTCGATGGCTTGAGCTTGTTTCACGGTATCCTCCACTTGCCACGAGATCGGAGCCACGATCTTAGCGGCAGGAAGGACAGTCATGTCAGTACCTTCTCGAATGGCAGGAGAGTAGATTCGTGACAAGGCGTCCGGTTTGAGATTCTTCGACCCGGGTCTATAGGTGAGGATAAACTGAAATCGGCTGAAGAAAAGAGACCATCGAGCTTGTCTGGAGTTCAACCGCTTCGCCTGCTGGATATACTCCAGATTTTTGTGGTCCGTAAGCACTTGAAACGGTTCAGAAGCCCCCTCGAGCCAGTGTCTCCATTCCTTCAATGCCATCTTAACCGCTAGGAGTTCACGATCCCCCACACCGTAATTCCTCTCGGCCGGGGTAAGCCGGTGAGAGAAGAAGGCGCAAGGATGAAGCTTCTTGTCTTCACCCCTCTGAGACAGGACAGCTCCAACACCAACCTCTGATGCATCTACCTCCACCACAAAAGGTTCATCCGCCGTTGGTAGTGTCAGGATGGGAGCAGAGAGGATGCGCTGCTTGAGTCCTTGGAAGGGCGTCTCAGCTTCTCTTCCCCACAGAAACCTTGTGTTGCCACCCTTGGTTACAGCTGAGAGAGGGGCTGCCACCGAGCTGAAGTTCTTGATGAACTTGCGGTAAAAGTTGGTGAAGCCCAGGAAACGCTGAACTTCCTTAACGGACTTGGGGGTGGGCCAATCCGCTACCGCCCCTACCTTCTTGGGGTCCATCTGGACTCGACCGGGTTCTACTATAAATCCCAGGAATTGTACTCGAGAGGAATGGAATTCACACTTTTCCGGCTTAAGGTACAAATGGCTGTCTAGGAGGCGTTTGAGCAATTGTCTGACATGCTTAGTGTGTTCTTGAAGGGAGCTAGAAAAGATGAGGATGTCATCCAAGTAAACAAAAGCGAAGATGTTAACCTGTCTAGGATCAGCGTGGCGCTAGCGGCACACCCCCCCCCCCCCCCACTGAAAAACCAGTGCCGCGAAATTCAAAAAAAATATTTTTTTTAAATATTTAACTTTCACACATTAAAGTCCAATACAGCTAATGAAAGACACAGATCTTATGAATCCAGTCAACATTTCCGATTTTTAAAATGTTTTACAGGGAAGACACAATATGTAAAGATGTACATCTATTACCTAAAAACACATTAGCATAATCCACCATCTTTTATTTGTCCACCAACACCAGTAGCCATCACCAATTCGGCTAAACTAAGATATTTATAGCCCCTAACCAACAAAAAAACTCATTAGATGACAGTCTGATAACATATTTATGGTATGGGATAGGTTTTGTTAGAAAAAAGTGCATATTTCAGGTATATGGCATAGTTTACAATTGCACCCACCATCACAAATGGACTAGAATAATTACAATGAGCAACGTGTTTACCTAACTACTAATCATCAAACATTTCGTAAAAATACACAGCATACACGAATCGAAAGACACAGATCCTGTGAATACAGACAATATTTCAGATTTTCTAAGTGTCTTACAGCGAAAACACAATAAATCGTTATATTAGCTTAGCACATAGCAATTAGCAGCCCAGCATTGATTCTAGCCAAAGTGAGCGATAAAAGTCAACATCGCCAAAAGATATTAATTTTTTCACTAACCTTCTCAGAATTCTTCCGATGACACTCCTGTAACATCACATTACAACATGCATATACAGTTTGATCGAAAATGTTTATATTTAGCCACCAAAATCATGGTTAGACAATGTGAAATGTAGCTCAGCTGGTCAGAAAATGTCCTTGCGCCACTTAGACAGTGATCTACTCTTATACATAAATACTCATAAACGTGACTAAAAAATATAGGGTGGACAGGGATTGATAGACAATTTAATTCTTAATACAATTGCGTTATTACATTTTTTAATTTATCCTTACTTTTCAATACAGTTTGCGCCAAGCGAAGCTACGTCAAAAAACATGGCGTCCTAAGCCACTAAAATGTTTCGACAGAAACACGATTTATCATAATAAAAATGTCCTACCTTGAGCTGTTCTTCCATCAGTATCTTGGGCAAAGGATCCTTTCTTGGGAGAAATCGTCTTTTGGTGGAAAGCTGTCCTCTTGCCATGTGGAAATGTCAACTGCGTTCGGGATGAACTGAAAAGCGTGCCCAACTTTTCACATCGTTGCAAAAATAAATGTCCCAAAATCGCACTAAACGGATATAAATTGCTATAAAACGCTTTAAATTAACTACTTTATGATGTTTGTAACTCCTATAACGAGTGAAAAGATGACCGGAGAAATATAACAGGCTAAACTAACGCTTGGAACAGGAGAGGGTCGGTGTCTTCCACGCGCGTTACGCAGCTCCCAAAGAATGACTAGCTTCAGAGTTTTTTCATTTGTAGGGCCTGTGAACGCGCAATCGAGCCCGTTGGAATCGTCATCACGTAAAGGCATCCAGGGGAAGACGTAAGAAGTGTCCGTATAGTCATAGCAACGACAGTGCCCTTTTAACTGACTTCAGAAAAGTGGCCAACATTTCTCAAATCTGACTCCATGTCAGGGAAATTGCTGTAGAATGGGCTCTGTTCCACTTAGAGACAAAATTTCAACTCCTATAGAAACTATAGACTGTTTTCTATCCAATAATAATAATAATATGCATATTGTACGATCAAGGATTTTGTGGGAAGCCGTTTAAAAAATTAGCCACATTAGCATAAATAGTCTAAACAGCGCCCCCATCCCCAACAGGTTAAGCATATCCCTAAGCACATCGTTTATGAGCGCTTGGAACACAGCCGGGGCGTTGGTCTGGCCGAAGGGCATCACCGAGTATTTGTAGTGACCAGTAGGCGTGTTGAAAGCGGTCTTCCACTCGTCCCCGGGTTTGATCCGCACAAGATTTTATGCGTTCCGCAGGTCAAGCTTAGTGAAGACAACTGCTTCCTGGAGCAGCTCAAAGGCCGTGGCCATAAGGGGTAGCGGGTAGCGGTTACGGACGGTTATGGCATTGTGTCCCCGGTAGTCGATGCAAGGTCGTAATCCACCGTCTTTCTTGGCCACAAAGAAAAACCCTGCTCCCGCCGGCGAGGTAGATGGACGCATGAGGCCTGCTGCCAGAGCGTCCTTGATGTAGGTATCCATAGCAGCTCGTTCGGGAAGAGAAAGGGAAAAGATTCGACCCCTGGGAGGGCAGGTCCCTGGAAACAGGTCGATGGTGCAATCGTAAGGTCTATGGGGTGGTAGTTTGGTGGCCCTCTGTTTGCTAAATACCGGTTTGAGGTCATGGTAACACTCGGGAACTCGGGACAGGTCGATGGATTCTAGAGACTCGGGAGGGGAACTCGGGGAACTCGGGAAGATACAAGTGGCTTGGCACGTAGGACACCTCTGCTTGATAGTGCCCACAGACCAGTCGATGTGAGGGTTATGGCTGTGAAGCCAGGGGTAACCAAGGACGAGAGGGAACTCGGAACAGGAGATCAGATGAAAGTTCATCACTTCCTGGTGTTGGGAAACTGAAAGTCGCAAGGGGGTAGTGGCACGAGTGACAAGTCCAGATCCCAAAGGGCTTCTATCCAACGTAGTAACCCTTATGGGGTCACTTAGAGGTTCAGAAGGAACGCCATTCTCCTTCGCCCAGACCCCATCCATGAAGTTACCTGCGGCTCCAGAGTCTACCAAGGCTTGAAGAGGAAACTCGTGGTCGTCCCAGGAAAGGGTAACTGGAATGAGCAGGCGGGAGTTGGATGGATGGGAGGAGGTTATGTTTCCCGTTACAGTCCTCCCAGGCCTGCACGGGAGAGTGCGTTTCCCTGGAGCCCGGGACACGTGGAAAGGAAATGGCCCGGTTTGCCGCAATATAGACAGCATCGCTCCCTCATCCGGCGGTCTCTCTCAGCCTGGGAGATGCGTCCAACCTGCATGGGTTCTGGTGGAGCCAGCGAGGATAAAGGTGGAGACTCGGAGCTGGAACCGATAGGAGCTAGGGTGAGAGGTCTACGGTTGAGTTCTCTCTCTCTCAGACGCTGGTCTATGCGCGAAGCCAACTTGATCAGGGACTCGAGGTTGTCCAGTGGTTCCCGAGTGGCCAGTTCATCTTGGATGGTGTCGGAAAGACCCTTCAAAAAGCACACTGTGAGCGCCTCGTCGTTCCAGCCACTTGCTGCTGCCACAGTGCGGGACTGGATGGCATAGTCCGTCACGCTGCGCCGACCTTGGCGGAGAGTCAGGAGCTGTTTGGCTGAGTCAGGGCCGTTGGTAGGACCTTGAAACACTTGCTTGAATTCTTCAGCAAAGGTAGAGTAGCTGGCACAGCAGGGACTTTGGGCATCCCACACAGCAGTAGCCCAGGCTAGGGCTTTTTCCGACAGCAGGGTGATGATATATGCTATCTTGGACCGGTCGGTGGGAAACGACGATGGTTGTAGCTCAAAGGAGAGAGAACATTGGGTGAAAAACCCCTTACAAACACTCGGATCACCTGAGAACCGTTGGGGAGGCGGCAGACGAGGTTCAGCCAGGGAGTTAACTGCCAGGGGCACTTGAATCTGATGAACTGGAGCAGAAGCAGTTGCCGGGGAAAGTCGATCAGAAATCTGCTTTATGGAAGTCAGCATCTCTGACAGAAGTTGAGAATGTCTAGCCATTAAGGCCTCTTGCTGAACCAGAGCAGCTTCGTGGCGTTGGACAGTCCCCTCGTGGTGGGACAGGATGGAACAAAAATCCTGGGTACTGGCTGCCTCTGGGTTCATTATAATGGCTCAGTGTTTCTGTCAGGACCCGGTGCGAGAAACAGTCACTAATAATCGTCAGAACCCAGAAGATGAGGCAGACACAGCAGTACTAGAGATGGTGGTTTAATTAAAGAACAAAAATCTTCAGGCAAAGAATCTAAATCCACAATGTCCAAACATAAAGCCAAGAAGCACAAAATGGATATCCTCCAAAATACAAAGAAACTCCACAAAGTGGGAAAAACAGCAGGGAAAAACAAACCTCAAAAGACTACTCAAAAATACACAAGAACTAAAACAGAGAACCTCTGGAAAATCCAATAAGAGAATCATATGTTCAGAACAAGGCTTGGGCTGGGGCTGGGTGCTAACATACAAACACTGAGCAAGGAACTGAGGAACACACAAGGTTTAAATACTAACAAGGGAACGACACACAGGTGCAAACAATAATTAGAGCAAGGAAAAACAAAAGGTACAAAAAAGGTGCAATGGGGACATCTAGTGACCAAAACCTGAACAGTCCTGGCAAAAAACCTGACAGTATTGCATAGCACAAGGAGTTCTACAGTTAAACTTGTGGCTTGATATAAATACTCACGCAATGCAGGCTAGTATAGCTTGTGGTATAGATTTCACTTATTGAGTAAATTCCACCCTGGGGCTTACCAGTCTTTGAGTTTCCAGATCCGCTTCCCGGCCCATCCTGAGATCTGTCAGGATCACTGACTCTAAAGTATACAACCATGACAAATAATAGCTTTTAGTGCCTTTGAAAATGTTAGAAAATAAATAAAATGTAATTTGGTCTTACCAAATTAGAAAATAATTAGAAATGAGAAAATAAAGAATGTATTGAATGTGATTTGGTTTTACCTCTCATCTTGGTGTTTTGATTGGTCCCTGAATCTTGTTCCTCTGAACTCTTTTCCAGGATGACCATCACAGTCAATAGACCTAAGTACACCATGACAAATATATCATAGCTTTTATTGACTTTTACAATATTAGAAAAGAAAGAAAATGTAATTAATGTAATTTAGTCTTACATCTTTTGGGCCTTTCTCTCCTTTCTCTCCAGTGTTGCCTTTCTTTTTAGTACAACACATTCAGTGTATTTTTCATAGGTGTACAGTAATCCCTCGTTTATCGCGGGGGTTACGTTCCGAAAATGACCCGCGATAAGTGAAATCCGCGAAATAGAAAACTTTTTTTTTTTTTACAATTAGCAACTATTACATGTATACAAATACAGTGACTCACGTGTAGGCCGTTTCACTGCTCTTCAGAGCGTTTCGTCGACATTATGGGTTTAGGAGATGTTCGAAATTACAAGATAATTTGGCCAACTTAATGTAAATTTGCCAAGCTGTTTTATGTACGTACACATAACTGCACGAGACGACAAAATGATAGCACAATTCGTAGCATGTTTTGATACAAGAAGCGGGAGTAAGTTTTTAGCGAATCAGAATGCAGAGCACAATGCACCAAAAAAAAAAAAAAATGCATTATGAAAATCCGCGAAATAGCGAATCCGCGATAAGTGAACCGCGAAGTGGCGAGGGATCACTGTAGTTGAAGATCTTACGGTCTATTTGTAACTTGTGCAGTTCATTAAAATTGTTCAAGACTCCCTGGTGATATTTCACGTTTTGATTGGTATAACATTTTAGTTCAAAGATGTGATTGCTACATGGTAACATAACTATTATGTTTGCTGTACTCTTTTCTCCAAAGGTATCTTGTAGGTGATCAGCTTGCTGTTTAACCTCCTCTGGTGTATCATGCCCATCTTGAATCACAAGCAGGGATATATGAGGGCCGGGGTATGAAAGTGCCATACAGTCGATAATTTGCTGGTCTGGATTATTGCCTTCTCCAAACATGTCTGATTACGGCATATGATCTATTCTCTCTCCGCTCACATAGTTCCGTATCATCGTCAAAACCATCTCTTTCTCCTAGGATCACATTTCCTATTGAACTCTTTGGAGCTCCTTTCTTTCCAAACAGAACGATGGTTACCATTTCTCCAGAACCTAGTTAAAACAATAAGAACAGTCTTAGATCTTAATATTATACCATTGCAAGGGACACACAATTGAGTCTAAGAACGTTACCAAACCTCGACTAACCGGTGAAACCGCACATTGACTCTATACCAGTACCCCTGTATATAGTCTCGCTATTGTTATTTTACTGTTGTTCTTTAACTACTTGTTACTTTTATTTATTATTCTTAATCGTATTGTTTAAACTGCATTGTTGGTTAAGGGCTTGTAAGTAAGCACTTCCCTGTAAGGTCTACATCTGCTGTATTCAGCGCATGTGACTAATAAAATTTGATTTGATTTGATTTTGAACGGTATTCCAGAACATATTTAACCATATCGAGAAACATTTTCTTTCTGCTACACACCAGTAAAATCCTGTTTTAATCCTGTCTTACTCCAGAAAAAAATGCTGTTTTCCAAAGACACTAAACTGTATCTGTTTTTTAGCCTAAAAATAAATATTTAACACGGCACACAACACAACCTGTAGTGACGCAGCAATTGTACAATTCTGTGAAATAAATAGGTGTTTTATCAAAAAGCCTTGTAGGCATATGACTAAAACTGTAGATTTGAATCTGCAGGTTCCTTTTTTTTCTTTACAGATGTGAGCTCAACTTTGCAGCGATCTGTGCCTTTTGTGTACAGCGTTTAAATGAGAAAAATGTTGCCCATATGTCCAAATTGTTAAGCTCCATAGAGCAGTGTCTGCTCTTTATGTTATTTTGTCAATACGTTCTTCAAACTAAATGTTGTTAAATAAATCACATAGATCCTTAGAAGTATGAACACATTATGCGAGTACAAATTCTACATTTGATGGGTTGACATCTCTTTCTGAAAAGTAAAATAGTGGCTTATGGTGGTTGATGATTTTAGAATGAAGAAAAATGCACTTACCTGACATTTTCCTCTTCTCGTTTTGCAGCAATTGTCACGGGATTACGAAACCTGAAAATGTCAAGTGAATAGAGAGGTCTTCAACACATCTCTGCAAATCTAAAAGGATTGTTTTGCATTCCATTTCTATACTGAATTGTATAGAGGTATGGTCAATCGTGTGGGCGGTTCTGAGGGAGCTTGATAGATAAAACATAGACAAGTTGTACCTTTCCACTTCATCCAAATCTATTAAGACAAGATGGGCGGTGGCAGCTCTATCCCGGAAGGTGAGAATTACATTCTTAAACTATTTTTGCAATGAGGTGAAAATTGGCTTTATATTAGACAAGACAGCTGATCGTGCAGTAGCGACCATGCTCGATCTTCTAGGTTTAACCCCATTCCCGGTATTCCGTAATACCAACACAGTCTCACATTCAATTCCGCATATATGTACAAAATGTATTTCAGCAGATTTCATGCGTTTTTTGTGCGTTTTCGTCTGGCTTAATTCGTGAGAAAATACACGAATTTATGTGCTTCTTAATTCGTGCGAAAAGAAACAAATTTAAACCAGTAGGCTACACAAGCCTTTCCAACAACCATAAAGATGCGAAAAATTTTGTATTTCATTTTTGTTCTTCTTAATTAACCTGTTGGGGATGGGGGCGCTGTTTAGACTATTTATGCTAATTTGGCTAATTTTTTAAACGGCTTCCCACAAAATCCTTGATCGTACAATATGCATATTATTATTATTATTGGATAGAAAACAGTCTATAGTTTCTATAGGAGTTGAAATTTTGTCTCTAAGTGGAACAGAGCCCATTCTACAGCAATTTCCCTGACATGGAGTCAGATTTGAGAAATGTTGGCCACTCTTCTGAAGTCATTTAAAAGGGCACTGTCGTTGCTATGACTATACGGACACTTCTTACGTCTTCCCCTGGATGCCTTTACGTGATGACGATTCCAACGGGGTCGATTGCGCGTTCACAGGCCCTACAAATGAAAAAACCCTGAAGCTAGTCATTCTTTGGGAGCTGCGTCATGAGCCTAGAGGACACCGGCGCGCACCTGTTCCAAGCGTTAGTTTAGCCTGTTATATTTCTCCGGTCATCTTTTCACTCGTTATAGGAGTTAAAAACATCATAAGGTAGTTAATTTAAAGCGTTTTATAGCAATTTATATCCGTTTAGTGCGATTTTGGGACATTTATTTTTGCAACGATGTGAAAAGTTGGGCACGCTTTTCAGTTCATCCCGAACGCAGTTGACATTTCCACATGGCAAGAGGACAGCTTTCCACCAAAAGACGATTTCTCCCAAGAAAGGATCCTTTGCCCAAGATACTGATGGAAGAACAGCTCAAGGTAGGACATTTTTATTATGATAAATCGTGTTTCTGTCGAAACATTTTAGTGGCTTAGGACGCCATGTTTTTTGACGTAGCTTCGCTTGGCGCAAACTGTATTGAAAAGTAAGGATAAATTAAAAAATGTAATAACGCAATTGTATTAAGAATTAAATTGTCTATCAATCCCTGTCCACCCTATATTTTTTAGTCACGTTTATGAGTATTTATGTATAAGAGTAGATCACTGTCTAAGTGGCGCAAGGACATTTTCTGACCAGCTGAGCTACATTTCACATTGTCTAACCATGATTTTGGTGGCTAAATATAAACATTTTCGATCAAACTCTATATGGATTGTGTAATATGATGTTACAGGAGTGTCATCTGAAGAATTCTGAGAAGGTTAGTGAAAAAATTAATATATTTTTGGCGATGTTGACGTTATCGCCCACTTTGGCTAGAATCAATGCTGGGCTGCTATGTGCTATGTGCTATGCTAATATAACGATTTATTGTGTTTTCGCTGTAAGACACTTAGAAAATCTGAAATATTGTCTGTATTCACAGGATCTGTGTCTTTCGATTCGTGTATGCTGTGTATTTTTACGAAATGTTTGATGATTAGTAGTTAGGTAAACACGTTGCTCATTGTAATTATTCTAGTCCATTTGTGATGGTGGGTGCAATTGTAAACTATGCCATCTACCTGAAATATGCACTTTTTTCTAACAAAACCTATCCCATACCATAAATATGTTATCAGACTGTCATCTAATGAGTTTTTTTGTTGGTTAGGGGCTATAAATATCTTAGTTTAGCCGAATTGGTGATGGCTACTGGTGTTGGTGGACAAATAAAAGATGGTGGATTATGCTAATGTGTTTTTAGGTAATAGATGTACATCTTTACATATTGTGTCTTCCCTGTAAAACATTTTAAAAATCGGAAATGTTGACTGGATTCACAAGATCTGTGTCTTTCATTAGCTGTATTGGACTATAACCTGTCTAGGATCAGCGTGGCGCTAGCGGCACACCCCCCCCCCCCCCCACTGAAAAACCAGTGCCGCGAAATTCAAAAAAAATATTTTTTTTAAATATTTAACTTTCACACATTAACGTCCAATACAGCTAATGAAAGACACAGATCTTGTGAATCCAGTCAACATTTCCGATTTTTAAAATGTTTTACAGGGAAGACACAATATGTAAAGATGTAAATCTATTACCTAAAAACACATTAGCATAATCCACCATCTTTTATTTGTCCACCAACACCAGTAGCCATCACCAATTCGGCTAAACTAAGATATTTATAGCCCCTAACCAACAAAAAAACTCATTAGATGACAGTCTGATAACATATTTATGGTATGGGATAGGTTTTGTTAGAAAAAAGTGCATATTTCAGGTATATGGCATAGTTTACAATTGCACCCACCATCACAAATGGACTAGAATAATTACAATGAGCAACGTGTTTACCTAACTACTAATCATCAAACATTTCGTAAAAATACACAGCATACACGAATCGAAAGACACAGATCCTGTGAATACAGACAATATTTCAGATTTTCTAAGTGTCTTACAGCGAAAACACAATAAATCGTTATATTAGCATAGCACATAGCACATAGCAGCCCAGCATTGATTCTAGCCAAAGTGGGCGATAACGTCAACATCGCCAAAAATATATTAATTTTTTCACTAACCTTCTCAGAATTCTTCCGATGACACTCCTGTAACATCACATTACAACATGCATATACAGTTTGATCGAAAATGTTTATATTTAGCCACCAAAATCATGGTTAGACAATGTGAAATGTAACTCAGCTGGTCAGAATTTGTCCTTGCGCCACTTAGACAGTGATCTACTCTTATACATAAATACTCATAAACGTGACTAAAAAATATAGGGTGGACAGGGATTGATAGACAATTTAATTCTTAATACAATTGCGTTATTACATTTTTTAATTTATCCTTACTTTTCAATACAGTTTGCGCCAAGCGAATCTACGTCAAAAAACATGGCGTCCTAAGCCACTAAAATGTTTCGACAGAAACACGATTTATCATAATAAAAATGTCCTACCTTGAGCTGTTCTTCCATCAGTATCTTGGGCAAAGGATCCTTTCTTGGGAGAAATCGTCTTTTGGTGGAAAGCTGTCCTCTTGCCATGTGGAAAAGTCAACTGCGTTCGGGATGAACTGAAAAGCGTGCCCAACTTTTCACATCGTTGCAAAAATAAATGTCCCAAAATCGCACTAAACGGATATAAATTGCTATAAAACGCTTTAAATTAACTACCTTATGATGTTTTTAACTCCTATAACGAGTGAAAAGATGACCGGAGAAATATAACAGGCTAAACTAACGCTTGGAACAGGTGCGCGCCGGTGTCCACTTTGCTCATGACGCAGCTCCCAAAGAATGACTAGCTTCAGGGTTTTTTCATTTGTAGGGCCTGTGAACGTGCAATCGACCCCGTTGGAATCGTCATCACGTAAAGGCATCCAGGGGAAGACGTAAGAAGTGTCCGTATAGTCATAGCAACGACAGTGCCCTTTTAAATGACTTCAGAACAGTGGCCAACATTTCTCAAATCTGACTCCATGTCAGGGAAATTGCTGTAGAATGGGCTCTGTTCCACTTAGAGACAAAATTCCAACTCCTATAGAAACTATAGACTGTTTTCTATCCAATAATAATAATAATATGCATATTGTACGATCAAGGATTTTGTGGGAAGCCGTTTAAAAAATTAGCCAAATTAGCATAAGTAGTCTAAACAGCGCCCCATCCCCAACAGGTTAATGTGTGAAAGTTAAATATTTTAAAAAAATATTTTTTTTGAATTTCGCGGCACTGGTTTTTCAGTGGGGGGGGGGGGGGGTGTGCCGCTAGCGCCACGCTGATCCTAGACAGGTTAATGGCTAATTCAACGTCATGAATATACAGAAATGTTGTCTTTGTTTAACCATGTTTTAAAATGTGTCGTTGTATGCCTATATGTACTGTTTTAGACTTGCTGAACATAATTTTTTAGAAAAGACGCACATTTACGTGCGACTTATTTCGTGGGAAATATTGTTTTATTAATGCAAATGCTGTTTTCTGTGCTTGATTTCGCTAAATACTTTGGATACTGGTGTACTTGTAATCAGAACGCATTTTTATCATGTAGGCAACCATACACGATTTTCTTAATAACCCATTTCATATTTCGTGGAGCCTAAATTACACCGTTTTCTGCATAATGCATGTATTACATGTTAATGTAAAATAATGAATTATGTTGGCTTACACTTATGGCCTTTCCAAGGCCTTTCCATACCTTAAGGGAACATTTTAGCACTCGCCGTATGGTTAGTGAGAAACGCCACATTGCAAATGTAAGGTCCCTTACTAGACGTCCGGCGACGTTTCTAAAATTCGCGGACGGCGTCGGGCCGTGCACGGTGGAGAGATCTTTCAGGAAGTCATCAAACGAAATCTCTCGGACGTTCGGTTTCCGTTCTATAAAAATAACACATTTTGGTCATTTTTACGCAGTCTTGGAAATTCCCACCAGAGGGAAAATAAAAAATATTTCAAATGCACAAGCACGTTGCAAATGCATGTGGCCTTTTTGAGTTATGGACATTTTTCTGGGATTAAAGGTCAAAAACGCAAAGTAGGGTGCTAATTTGACCGCTTCACGTCAAAGTACATAAGCATACGGTGTCAGGAAAAAAAGAACCAGACAATTATCTGTCGTAATTTAACCTGTCTAGGCTGAGGGTGCCGCTAGCGGCACTCCCCCCCCACCCCCACTGAAAAGGCAGAGCCGCGAAATTCAAAAAAAATATATTTTTTAAAATATTTAACTTTCACACATTAAAGTCCAATACAGCTAATGAAAGACACAGATCTTGTGAATCCAGCCAACATGTCAGATTTTTAAAATGTTTTACAGGGAAGACACAATATGTAAAGATGTAAATCTATTACCTAAAAACACATTAGCATAATCCACCATCTTTTATTTGTCCACCAACACCAGTAGCTATCACCAATTCGGCTAAACTAAGATATTTATAGCCCCTAACCAAGAAAAAAACTCATCAGATGACAGTCTGATAACATATTTATGGTATGGGATAGGTTTTGTTAGAAAAAAGTGCATATTTCAGGTAGATGGCATAGGTTACAATTGCACCCACCGTCACAAATGGACTAGAATAACTACATAGAGCAACGTGTTTACCTACTTACTAATCATCAAACATTTCGTAAAAATACACAGCATACACTAATCGAAAGACACAGATCCTGTGAATACAGACAATATTTCAGATTTTCTAAGTGTCTTACAGCGAAAACACAATAAATCGTTATATTAGCATAGCACATAGCACATAGCAGCCCAGCATTGATTCTAGCCAAAGTGATCGATAAAAGTCAACATCGCCAAAATATATTAATTTTTTCACTAACTTTCTCAGAATTCTTCAGATGACACTCCTGTAACATCATATTACACAATCCATATAGAGTTTGATCGAAAATGTTTATATTTAGCCACCAAAATCATGGTTAGACAATGTGAAATGTAATTCTTATGATGTTTTTAACTCCCATAACGAGTAGAAACATGACCAGAGTAATATTACTCCCTCCACTAATGCTTGGAACAGGTGCGGGTCGGTGTCCTCTAGGCGCATGACGCAGCTCCAAAAGAGTGACTAGCCTCAGGGTTTTTTAATTTGTAGTGCCTGTGAACGCGCAATCGACCCCATTCAAATCGTCATCACGTAAAGGCATCCAGGGGAAGACGCAAGCAGTGTCCGTATACTCATAGCAATAACAGTGCCATTTTAACTGACTCCAGATCAGGGGCCAAAATTTCTGAAATCTGACTCCATGTCAGGGAAATTGCTGTAGAATGACTTCTGTTCCACTTAGAGACAAAATTTCAACTCCTATAGAAACTATAGACTGTTTTCTATCCAATAATAATAATAATATGCATATTGTACGATCAAGAATTTTGTGAGAAGCCGTTTCAAAAATTACACGATTAGCATAAATAGTGACAACAGCGCCCCCATCCTCAACAGGTTAACAAGTCCAATACAGCTAATGACAGATACACATCTTGTGAATCCAGCCAACATGTCCGATTTTTTAAATGTTTTACAGGGAAAACACCACGTATATTTATGTTAGCTCACCTCCAAATAGAAAAAAGCACAGACATTTTTCACAGCACAGGTAGCATGCACAAAACCAACCAAACCCTCCTAGAACCAACCAAACTAACCAAGAAACAACTTCATCAGATGACAGTCTTATAACATGTTATTCAATAAATCTATGTTTTGTTCGAAAAATGTGCATATTTCAGGTATAAATCAGTTTTACATTGCAGCTACCATCACAGCTACCGTCACAAAAAGCACCGAAGCAGTCAGAGTAATTACAGACACCAACGTCAAATACCTAAATACTCATCATAAAACATTTCTGAAAAATACATGGTGTATAGCAAATGAAAGACAAAGATCTTGTGAATACAGCCAATATTTCCGATTTTTTAAGTGTTTTACAGCGAAAACACAATATAGCGTTATATTAGCTTACTACAATAGCTAACACACAACAGCATTGATTCAAGGCAAACGGTAGCAATAGCTAATAAACCAGCAAAAGATATTAATTATTTCACTAACCTTCATAAACTTCATAAACTTCATCAGATGACAGTCCTCTAACATCATATTACACAATACATATATGGTTTGTTCAAAAATGTGCATATTTAGATCTGATATCAGTGGTTATACATTGTGCTAACGTAGAATATTTTTCCCAGATTGTCCGGGTGTGTTTACGACACTCACCTATTCTGACCAAATAACAATTCATAATCTTTACTAAAAAATACATGTTGTATAGGAAATGATAGATACACTAGTTCTTAACCTCTACCGAGTACCTAACCCGGATTCGGGAGCACCCCCCACCCCCCCCCCACACTGATTAGCATCGTTAGCATAGCGTCACAATTAAATAGTAGCATCAAAATATCATTAAATCACAAGTCCAAGACACCCAATGAAAGACACAGATCTTGTGAATAAAACCACCATTTCAGATTTTTTAAATGTTTTACAGGGAAGACACAATATGTAAATCTATTAGCTAAACACGTTAGCAAAAGACACCATTTTCTTACTCCAACAGTTTTTTCCTGCGTCAGTAGCTATCACTAATTCGACTAAATTAAAATATATATAGCCACTAACCAACAAACAAATTCATAAGATGACAGTCTGATAACATATTTATGGTATAGCATAGTTTTTTTTTTTAAATGTGCATTTTTCAGGTATAAATCACAGTTCTACATTGCAGCTGCAATCTGATATAATGCTGATGCAGCCAGAACAATTACAGAGACCAACTTCATATAACTAATTACTTGTCTTAAAACATTTCAGAAAAAATACACAGCGTACAGATATTGAAAGCCCAACATCTGGTGAATCCAAACAATATTTCAGATTTATTAAATGTTTTATAGCGAAAACAAAATGTAGCGCTAAATTAGCATAGCCACGCCAGCCAGAACCAGCTGGGCGCGCCCGACCAGTTCACATGCACGACAGATATATGAAATAACATCGTAAATTGGGTCTTACTATTGCTGATCTTTCATCAGAATGTTGATAAAGGTGTCCTTAGTCCTGATGAGTCGTTCAATCCATTCACAATGGCAACTTTCCCTCTTCATTTAGCGTAGGTACTGGTCGACTAGCACGGTTCTGTCCAAAGTTAAAAAACTCACAGAACGGAACACGGCAAAACTCCCGAAAAAATTCAAATAATCTGATTAAACTATATTGAAAAAACATACATTAAGATGATATGGTCACATGTATCAAACAAACTTCGAGACGGAGATAGTTTTCATCCGTAACCGCAGCATAACAAAAGACAATTGCACCTCTAAAACGCGCGTTTCAGAAAACCGGAAGTTGTCGGTCACGCTAAAGAAATAGGTCTTATTTCACGTCAGTACAAGATAAACAAAAAATTTCTCCTCTGACGTCTTCCTGAAACCCAGAGGAAGACGAATGAAGTGTGTTTCGGGTCATAGGTGGCGTGACCATATATTGGCAGAGCGTTGAAGCGAGCATACACATCTTGCAATCTTATTCTTGCTCAGGGAAAGTGCTGTCAAATGACTTGTGTTTCACTCAGAGACAAAATTGAAACGGTTTTAGAAACCATAGCTTGTTTTCTATCCAATGGTATATGGTTAAAAGGAAATAGTAACAGCAAAAATTGAATAAGAGGCAGTTTAATCTGTAGAGGCAATTATGCTAATGCGAAACAGCACCCCCTGTATTCTCAAGAAGTTAATGCAATCGCTGTGTTAGAATTCTAAAAATATCTTCATTACGACATAAGGCTTACGTTATAGCCAGAGAGTGCCCAAAACCTGGGCGCAAAACTAATAGTACACAGTTCAACAGATATATGGAATAGCATCATAAAATGGGTCCTACTTTTGATGAGCTTCCATCAGAATGTTGTACAAGGGGTCCTTTGTCCAGAACAGTCGTTGTTTTGATTTAGAACGTCCTTTTTCCCTCTTGAAATATTAAGCACACTGGCCAAGTGGCGCGAAGCTCTCCTTCCTGAACAAAGTCACACAACGCAACACGCCTAACGTCCTGAATAAATTTCAATAATCTAATAAAACTATATTGAAAAAACATACTTTACGATGATATGGTCACATTTATCAAATAAAATCAAAGCCGCAGATAGTAGTCGCCTATAACGACAGCTTTTCAGAAGGCAATTTCAGGTCCACCCCCCCCCCCTTTCCAGAAAACAGGAAATGGGGGACACGTCATGCAAAGATGATTTATTCCACCTCATAGCAAGATAAACACTCCATTTCTTCTCTCACTTCCTCTTGACATCTAGTAGAAGGTGTATGACGTGCATGTATACTAATCCATATCATGCCCATTTATAGGCAGGCCCTAGAACAGAGCATCGATTTCAGACTTTCCACTTCCTGGTCAGGAAGTGTGCTGCCAAATGAGTTCTGTTTTACTCACAGATATAATTCAAACGGTTTTAGAAACTAGAGAGTGTTTTCTATCCAATAGTAATAATAATATGCATATTGTACGAGCAAGAATTGAGTGCGAGGCCGTTTGAAATGGGCACATTTTATCCATCTACTCAGTACTGCCCCTGCAGCCCAAACAGGTTAACCCACATAGGCTTCAGGTTGAATTTAGGGGAGCAGACAATGTATTCCTATGGGGAGACATGTCATTGTAAACTGTTTGATGTAAACACCTTCTTTTAACTGTTAAGGGTTAATGCCACACGGTCAATGTTAGGCTTGCACAGATCGGGAGGACCTTAGGAACGTTCCTGAGGTCAAATTGTGCTTCTAGCCTTAACGGTTCTCTCTCTGTCTCCCAAAAGCAAAAAAATTGGAAATTGAGGTCAAAGGGTCATTTGGGTCCTTCTTCTTGTCCCTGTCGCTGCACTCAGACCGAGCGAGCTACGGTCAAGCGGGGCATCTCGTTGAACTCGGCACGGCCTGGAGATAATGGTAATGCCATTGCAGGCTTTGTGTGTCTTTAAGCACCGTACTTTTTCACTCCATCCTTTTATCCCCTTTTCTTCATGGTATCCAATCGCTAGTAATTACTATCTTGTCTCATCGCTACAACTCCCGTACGGGCTCAGGAGAGACGAAGGTCGATAGCCACGCATCCTCCAAAGCACAACCCAACCAAGCCGCACTGCTTCTTAACACAGCGCGCCTCCAACCCGGAAGCCAGCCGCACCAATGTGTCGGAGGAAACACCGTGCACCTGGCCCCCTTGGCTAGCGTGCACTGCGCCCGGCCCGCCACAGAAGTTGCTGGAGCGCGATGAGACAAGGATATCCCTACCGGCCAAACCCTCCCTAACCCGGACGATGCTAGGCCAATTGTGCGTCGCCCCACGCACTGCAAGGATATCCCTACCGGCCAAACCCTCCCTAACCCGGACGATGCTAGGCCAATTGTGCGTCGCCCCACGCACTGCAAGGATATCCCTACCGGCCAAACCCTCCCTAACCCGGACGATGCTAGGCCAATTGTGCGTCGCCCCACGCACTGCATCGCAGCTAGCACTGCGATGCATCGCCCTAGACCACTGCGCCACCCGGGAGGCAGATCTGACCTTTTTAACCCTTCGAAACTGACTCTATGGCACCATTTGAAGGTACTTCCGGTTGACATAGGAAGCTGAAAGTGAACACATATCCTCCTTGGGGTAGGCTCTTATATAATATTGAGGTTTAAGTCTTTATGTTAACCTGTCTAGGATCAGCGTGGCGCTAGCGGCACCCCCCCCCCCCCCCCCACTGAAAAACCAGTGCCGCGAAATTCAAAAAAAATATTTTTTTAAAATATTTAACTTTCACACATTAAAGTCCAATACAGCTAATGAAAGACACAGATCTTATGAATCCAGTCAACATTTCCGATTTTTAAAATGTTTTACAGGGAAGACACAATATGTAAAGATGTACATCTATTACCTAAAAACACATTAGCATAATCCACCATCTTTTATTTGTCCACCAACACCAGTAGCCATCACCAATTCGGCTAAACTAAGATATTTATAGCCCCTAACCAACAAAAAAACTCATTAGATGACAGTCTGATAACATATTTATGGTATGGGATAGGTTTTGTTAGAAAAAAGTGCATATTTCAGGTATATGGCATAGTTTACAATTGCACCCACCATCACAAATGGACTAGAATAATTACAATGAGCAACGTGTTTACCTAACTACTAATCATCAAACATTTCGTAAAAATACACAGCATACACGAATCGAAAGACACAGATCCTGTGAATACAGACAATATTTCAGATTTTCTAAGTGTCTTACAGCGAAAACACAATAAATCGTTATATTAGCTTAGCACATAGCAATTAGCAGCCCAGCATTGATTCTAGCCAAAGTGAGCGATAAAAGTCAACATCGCCAAAAGATATTAATTTTTTCACTAACCTTCTCAGAATTCTTCCGATGACACTCCTGTAACATCACATTACAACATGCATATACAGTTTGATCGAAAATGTTTATATTTAGCCACCAAAATCATGGTTAGACAATGTGAAATGTAACTCAGCTGGTCAGAATTTGTCCTTGCGCCACTTAGACAGTGATCTACTCTTATACATAAATACTCATAAACGTGACTAAAAAATATAGGGTGGACAGGGATTGATAGACAATTTAATTCTTAATACAATTGCGTTATTACATTTTTTAATTTATCCTTACTTTTCAATACAGTTTGCGCCAAGCGAAGCTACGTCAAAAAACATGGCGTCCTAAGCCACTAAAATGTTTCGACAGAAACACGATTTATCATAATAAAAATGTCCTACCTTGAGCTGTTCTTCCATCAGTATCTTGGGCAAAGGATCCTTTCTTGGGAGAAATCGTCTTTTGGTGGAAAGCTGTCCTCTTGCCATGTGGAAATGTCAACTACGTTCGGGATGAACTGAAAAGCGTGCCCAACTTTTCACATCGTTGCAAAAATAAATGTCCCAAAATCGCACTAAACGGATATAAATTGCTATAAAACGCTTTAAATTAACTACTTTGTGATGTTTGTAACTCCTATAACGAGTGAAAAGATGACCGGAGAAATATAACAGGCTAAACTAACGCTTGGAACAGGAGAGGGTCGGTGTCTTCCACGCGCGTTACGCAGCAAGAAAAGACTTGCTAGCTAAAGGTTTTTTTCATTTGTAGGGCCTGTGAACGAGCAATCGAGCCCGTTGGAATCGTCATCACGTAAAGGCATCCAGGGGAAGACGTAAGAAGTGTCCGTATAGTCATAGCAACGACAGTGCCCGTTTAAATGACTTCAGAAAAGTGGCCAACGTTTCTCAAATCTGACTCCATGTCAGGGAAATTGCTGTAGAATGGGCTCTGTTCCACTTAGAGACAAAATTTCAACTCCTATAGAAACTATAGACTGTTTTCTATCCAATAATAATAATAATATGCATATTGTACGATCAAGGATTTTGTGGGAAGCCGTTTAAAAAATTAGCCACATTAGCATAAATAGTCTAAACAGCGCCCCCATCCCCAACAGGTTAACTGACTTCAGAAAAGTGGCCAACATTTCTCAAATCTGACTCCATGTCAGGGAAATTGCTGTAGAATGGGCTCTGTTCCACTTAGAGACAAAATTTCAACTCCTATAGAAACTATAGACTGTTTTCCATCCAATAATAATAATAATATGCATATTGTACGATCAAGGATTTTGTGGGAAGCCGTTTAAAAAATTAGCCACATTAGCATAAATAGTCTAAACAGCGCCCCCATCCCCAACAGGTTAAGAACTGACTTATTTACAGAGGGTTAAATGAGTGTGTGTTATTTCATAAAATCACCCACTTAAAAAAATGTTCTTTCACAGTGATCTTGTCTCATGAATATCTATTCATAAACTTGACTAAAAAAATATAAGTTGGACAGCTATCGAAAGACAAATCCGTTCTTAATGCAATCGCTGAATTACATTTCTAAAATTATCCTTACTGTGCAATACAGGGTTCGCCAAGCGAAGCTATGCCAAACAAAATGGCGGAATATGCGTTTAAAATTTTTCGACAGAACAACGATTTATCATCTTAAATATTTCTTACTATGAGGTGATCTTTCATCAGAATCTTGGGCAATGTATCCTTTCTTGGGTCTAATCTTCTTTTGGTCGAAAGAAGCCCTCTGTCCGTCGAAATGCCCACTAACGTTCGACCGGGACCCCGAAACGTGCCCGGCTCTTCAAAGAGCATCACATAGAAATGCTTCAAAATCGCACTAAACGGATATAAATTGCTATAAAACGGTTTAAATGAACTACCTTATGATGTTTCTAACTCCTATAACGAGTAAAAACATGACCTACGCTATATTACTGGCTTACTTTCAGCTTCCTGTGCCAACCGGAAGTGCCATAATTGGTGTCAAAAGGGCTGTTTCGAAGGGTTAAAAAAGTAAAATCTTTCCAAAACTTAATATATGTGTATAGGCAACCCTCATGAACTGTAAATCAGTCATTCATACCATCAGATTTCAAGGAAAAATGTACACACCCACACAGAAAGGATGGAGTGACACACTGAGGGGCTTAGAGGCAGACAGTACCTGCAATAGTTACTTTTGTTCGAACTTTTAAAGAACCGTCAGACCTAGAGTTCTGAAACTTTACAAACCTGTTCTAGAGCTCAGGTCGATTAAGCACGGTGAGTTATGTGGCTCTAGAAGGTTCTCGAACTGATAAAAAGCCTCGTGCATTTGCAATGACTTCAATTCATTTTGAGCATTATGAAAATGCCGACATTTAGAAAAGTCCCAGAGTTGCAAGACTAGGTGCATTGAAACCGGCTCGGCCCATAGAGACGGACCCCGACATTTCTGTCCGATAGCTCATTCAAGGACCCCGTAGCAAGGCATGGAAAAAAGTGGAATTTCAGCACCAATTAAGGTTTTGCTCAGGCACCGAATGACCTATCGAGCCGAAACTTGTGATTCGAGGTCGCCTCACGTAGGGCTAAACATAATGTGAGAACTGTACCCGTAGCTAGAACATAACTACATATTATTTGTTTTATTATGGTTTGAATGGAAGGCGCAGTGAATTTTGGGCCTGCTCTGAAATATGTGATAGTTGGCTTCTAAACGAGTTGGAAAAGTGAGTTTGGAGTCAGATGTGTCAGGACCCGGTGTGAGAAACAGTCACTGATAGTCGGCAGAACCCAGAAGATGAGGCAGACACAGCAGTACTAGAGACGGTGGTTTAATCAAGGTAAAAGATCTTCAGGCAAAGAATATAAATCCACAACGTCAAAAGTAATGCCAAGAGAAAAAATGAATATCCTCCAAAATACAATGAAAATTCACAAAGTGGTAAGAACAGCAGGGAAAAACAAACCTCAAAAGAATAATCAAAAATAAACAAGAGTACCTCAGGAAAATCCAACTAGAGAAATATATGTTCACAGCATGGCTGGGGCTGGGTGCTAGCATACAAACACAGATCAAAGAACTAAGGAACACTAAGGGTTTAAATACCTACAAGGAAACGAGGTGCAAATAATAACTAGAACAAGGGAAAAAATGTGGGGTGGGGAATAGATAAAGGGTGAAGGAGTCCTTGAGGGCGGAGGTGAGAAGATTTGCCCTGGCAGCACACGGGACAGGCTTTGGCGAAAATGGCAACGTCTTCTTTTATGGTGGGCCACCAGAACTTTCGCTGGATGAACTCCAAGGTGCAACCTACGCCCGGGTGCCCCCACAAAAGGACCTGGGTCCTCGCTGCCTTGGGAACAAACAACCGATTTGCAGGACCTCCTTTAGGACCCGGTTTGATGGCTTGAGCTCGTTTCACGGTATCCTCAATTTGCCACGAGATCGGAGCAACGATCTTAGCGGCAGGAAGGACAGGCATGTCAGTATCTTCTCGAATGGCAGGAGCGTAGACTCGTGACAAGGCGTCCGGTTTGAGATTCTTCGACCCGGGTCTATAGGTGAGGATGAACTGAAATCGATTGAAGAAAAGAGACCATCGAGCTTGTCTGGAGTTCAACCGCTTCGCCTGCTGGATATACTTCAGATTCTTGTGGTCCGTGAGCACTTGAAACGGTTGAGAAGCCCCCTCGAGCCAGTGTCTCCATTCCTTCAATGCCATCTTAACCACTAGGAGTTCACGATCCCCCACATCGTAGGTCCTCTCGGCCGGGGTAAGCCGGTGAGAGAAGAAGGCGCAAGGGTGAAGCCTCTTGTCTTCACCCCTCTGAGACAGGACAGCTCCAACACCAACCTCTGATGCGTCTACCTCCACCACAAAAGGTTAATCCGCCGTCGGTAGTGTCAGGATGGGAGCAGAGAGGATGCGCTGCTTGAGTCCTTGGAAGGCCGTCTCAGCTTCTTCTCCCCACAGAAACCTTGCGTTGCCACCCTTGGTTAAAGCTGAGAGAGGGGCTGCCACCAAGCTGAAGTTCTTGATGAACTTGCGGTAAAAGTTGGTGAAGCCCAGGAAACGCTGAACTTCCTAAACGGACTTGGGAGTGGGCCAATCCGCTACCGCCCTTACCTTCCTGGGGTCCATCTGGACTCGACCGGGTTCCACTAAAAAATCCCAGGAATTGTACTCGGGAGGAATGGAATTCACATTTTTCCGGCTGAACATACAAATGGCTGTCTAGGAGGCGTTTGAGTACTTGTCTGACATGCTTAGTGTGTTCTTGAAGGGAGCTCGAAAAGATGAGGATGTCATCCAAGTAAACAAACACGAAGATATTAAGCATATCCCTAAGCACATCGTTTATGAGCGCTTGGAACACAGCCGGGGCGTTGGTCAGGCCGAAGGGGATCACCAAGTATTCGTAGTGACCAGTAGGCGTGTTGAAAGCGGTCTTCCACTCGTCACCAGGTCTGATCCGCACAAGATGGTATGCGTTCCGCAGGTCAAGCTTAGTGAAGACAACTGCTTCCTGGAGCGTCTCAAAGGCTGTGGCCATAAGGGGTAGCGGGTAGCGGTTACGGACGGTTATGGCATTGAGTCCCCGGTAGTCCATGCAAGGACGTAATCCACCGTCTTTTTTGTCCACAAAGAAAAACCCTGCTCCCGCCGGCGAGGTTGATGGACGCATGAGGCCTGCTGCCAGAGCGTCCCTGATGTAGGTATCCATAGCAGCTCGTTCAGGAGGAGATAGGGAAAAGATCCGACCCCTGGGGGGGCAGGTGCCCGGAAACAGGTCGATGGGGCAATCGTAAGGTCTATGGGGGGGTAGTCTGGTGGCCCTCTGTTTGCTAAATACCGGATTGAGGTCATGGTAACACTCGGGAACTCAGGACAAGTCGATGGATTCTAGAGACTCGGGAGGGGAACTCGGGAAGAAACAAGTGGCTTGGCACGTAGGACCCCACTGCTTGATAGTGCCCACAGACCAGTCGATGTGAGGGTTATGGCTGTGAAGCCAGGGGTAACCAAGGACGAGAGGGAACTCGGAACAGGAGATCAGATGAAAGTTCATCACTTCCTGGTGTTGGGAAACTGAAAGTCGCAAGGGGGTAGTGACACGAGTGACAAGTCCAGATCCCAAAGGGCTTCCATCCAACGTAGTAACCCTAATGGGGTCACTTAGCGGTTCAGAGGGAACGCCATTCTCCTTCGCCCAGACACCATCCATGAAGTTACCTGCGGCTCTAGAGTCTACCAAGGCTTGAAGGGGGAGCTCATGGTTGTCCCAGGAAAGGGTGACTGGAATGAGCAGGCGGGAGTTGGATGGATGGGAGGAGGTTATGTTTCTCGTTACAGTCCTCCCAGGCCTGCACGGGACAGTGCGTTTCCCTGGAGCCCGGGACACGTGGAGCGGAAATGGCCCGGTTTGCCGCAATATAGACAGCATCGCTCCCTCATCCGGCGGTCTCTCTCAGCCTGGGAGATGCGTCCAACCTGCATGGGTTCCGGTGGAGCCAGCGAGGATAAAGGTGGAGACTCGGAGCTGGGACCGATAGGAGCTAGGGTGAGAGGTCTACGGTTGAGCTCTCTCTCTCTCAGACGCTGGTCTATGCGCGAGGCCAACTTGATCAGGGACTCGAGGTTGTCCGGTGGTTCCCGAGTGGCCAGTTCATCTTGGATGGTGTCGGAAAGACCCTTCAAAAAGCACAATGTGAGCACCTCGTCGTTCCAGCCATTCGCTGCTGCCACCGTGCGGAACTGGATGGCATAGTCCGTCACGCTGCGCCGACCTTGGCGGAGAGTCAGGAGCTGTTTGGCTGAGTCAGGGCCACTGGTAAGACCTTGAAACACTCGCTTGAATTCTTCAGCAAAGGTAGAGTAGCTGGCACAGCAGGGACTTTGGGCATCCGACACAGCAGTATCCCAGGCTAGGGCTTTTTCCGACAGCAGGGTGATGATATATCTTGGACCGGCCAGTGGGAAACGACGAGGGTTGCAGCTCGAAAGAGAGAGAACATTGGGTGAAAAACCCCTTACAAACACTCGGATCACCTGAGAACCGTTGGGGAGGCGGCAGACGAGGTTCAGCCAGGGGGTTAACTGCCACGGGCACTTGAATCTGATGAACTGGAGCAGAAGCGGTTGCCGGGGAAAGTCGATCAGAAATCTGCTTTATGGAAGTCAGCATCTCCGACAGAAGTTGAGAATGTCTAGCCATTAACCTGTCTAGGATCAGCGTGGCGCTAGCGGCACACCCCCCCCCCCCCCACTGAAAAACCAGTGCCGCGAAATTCAAAAAAAATATTTTTTTTAAATATTTAACTTTCACACATTAAAGTCCAATACAGCTAATGAAAGACACAGATCTTGTGAATCCAGTCAACATGTCCTATTTTTAAAATGTTTTACAGGGAAGACACAATATGTAAAGATGTACATCTATTACCTAAAAACACATTAGCATAATCCACCATCTTTTATTTGTCCACCAACACCAGTAGCCATCACCAATTCGGCTAAACTAAGATATTTATAGCCCCTAACCAACAAAAAAACTCATCAGATGACAGTCTGATAACATATTTATGGTATGGGATAGGTTTTGTTAGAAAAAAGTGCATATTTCAGGTAGATGGCATAGGTTACAATTGCACCCACCGTCACAAATGGAATAGAAAAACTACTTAGAGCAACGTGTTTACCTACTTACTAATCATCAAACATTTCGTAAAAATACACAGCATACACGAATCGAAAGACACAGATCCTGTGAATACAGACAATATTTCAGATTTTCTAAGTGTCTTACAGCGAAAACGCAATAAATCGTTATATTAGCATAGCACATAGCACATAGCAGCCCAGCATTGATTCTAGCCAAAGTGAGCGATAACGTCAACATCGCCAAAAATATATTAATTTTTTCACTAACCTTCTCAGAATTCTTCAGATGACACTCCTGTAACATCATATTACACAATGCATATAGAGTTTGATCGAAAACGTTTATATTTAGCCACCAAAATCATGGTTAGACAATGTGAAATGTAACTCAGCTGGTCAGAATATGTCCTTGCGCCACTTAGACAGTGATCTACTCTCATACATAAATACTCATAAACGTGACTAAAAAATATAGGGTGGACAGGGATTGATAGACAATTTAATTCTTAATACAATTGCGGAATTACATTTTTTAATTTATCCTTACTTTTCAATACAGTTTGCGCCAAGCGAAGCTACGTCAAAAAACATGGCGTCCTAAGCCACTAAAATGTTTCGACAGAAACACGATTTATCATAATAAAAATGTCCTACCTTGAGCTGTTCTTCCATCAGTATCTTGGGCAAAGGATCCTTTCTTGGGAGTAATCATCTTTTGGTGGAAAGCTGTCCTCTTGCCATGTGGAAATGCCAACTGCGTTCGGGATGAACTGAAAAGCGTGCCCAACTATTCACATCGTTTCAAAAATAAATGTCCCAAAATCGCACTAAACGGATATAAATTGCTATAAAACGCTTTAAATTAACTACCTTATGATGTTTTTAACTCCTATAACGAGTGAAAAGATGACCGGAGAAATATAACAGGCTAAACTAACGCTTGGAACAGGAGGGGGTCGGTGTCCTCCACGCGCGTTACGCAGCAAGAAAAGACTTGCTAGCTACAGGGTTTTTTCATTTGTAGTGCCTGTGAACGCGCAATCGACCCCATTGGAATCGTCATCACGTAAAGGCATCCAGGGGAAGACGTAAGAAGTGTCCGTATAGTCATAGCAATAGCAGTGCCCTTTTAACTGACTTCAGAACAGTGGCCAACATTTCTCAAATCTGACTCCATGTCAGGGAAATTGCTGTAGAATGGGCTCTGTTCCACTTAGAGACAAAATTTCAACTCCTATAGAAACTATAGACTGTTTTCTATTCAATAATAATAATAATATGCATATTGTACGATCAAGGATTTTGTGGGAAGCCGTTTCAAAAATTACCCAATTAGCATAAATAGTCTCAACAGCGCCCCCATCCCCAACAGGTTAAAATGTAGAGCGCCAGATTCAAAAAAATTATATAAAATTAAACTTGATTAAATCACACATATAAGATACCAAATTAAAGCTACACTCGTTGTGAATCCAGCCAACATGTCAGGTTTCAAAAATGCTTTTCGGCGAAAGCATAAGATGCTATTATCTGATGATAGCCCAGTGTAAACAAGAGAGTGTAGCCTATTTCAACCATGCTGGAGCTACTCAAAACGCAGAAATTAAATATAAAACATGCATTACCTTTGACGAGATTCTTTTGTTGGCACTCCAATATGACCCATAAACAACACAAATGGTCCTTTTGTTCGATTAATTCCGTCCATATGTATCCAAATTGTCCATTTATTTGGCGCCATTGTACCAGAAAAAGCATCGTCCAATTTGCACAGTCACGACAAAATATCTAAAAAAATTACCTCTAAACTTTGCCAAAACATTTCAAAGTACTTTTGTAATGTTACATTTGCAATATGATGTGATGTTTTTCACTGTTGAATCATATTGCAAATGTAACGTGCATTTGCAATATGTTTAAACAGTGAAAAACCACCAAAATAGCATTCTGAAATCACCACTAAAAATGACATCACGATAGTCTCCAGGCCGTACCGAGTTCAACGAGATGCCCCGCTTGACCGTAGCTTGCTCGGTCTGAGCACAGCGACAGTGACAAGAAGATGACCCTTGACCTACATTTCAAGTCTTTTGCTTTTGGGAGACAGAGAGAGAACTGTTAAGGTTTAGAAGCACAATTTGACCTCAGGAACGTTCCTAAGGTCTCTGTGCAAGCCTAACCTTGACCGTGTGGCATTAACCCTTAACAGTTAAAAGAACCGGAAGTGCCTTAAAATGCGGTCATAGGTGCTGTTTCGAAGGTTTAAAAAAGTCAGATCTTTCCAAAACTTTAAATGTGTGAATCGGTCAACCCTCATGAACTGTAAATCATTAATTTCTCTAAACAGATGTCTTAGGAAACCTCACACACACACACACACACACACACACACACACACACACACACACACACACACACACACACACACACACACACACACACACACACACACACACACACACACACACACACACACACAGCAAGGATGGAGTGAAAAAGTATGGTGCTTAAAGACACACAGAGCCTTAAATGCTTTTAGGGGGGATCCAGACTTCCATACCCGCTCTGGGGGCACTATACTACCGCCCCAAATCAATGGGTGCTGGCCTGAGTGATTTATGGAGGTTTTCAAAAAAGTCCAAACTTTTCGTGCACCTGGTATTTTTTTGGGGTTACCAGGCGTAATTTTTCAAAACGGTTTAAATTTCTTTTAGGGGGCATCCAGAGTGTCACATGACCGGATGAGGTAACGATTCTTGTTCTAGGCTAGAAGCTTTCCGGTGTTTTGCTGCTTGACACAGGTCGACGCAGGTATTGCACTTGATTTATCGTTATCGTAACCGTAGGTGCAGCCAAGTGGAAATACGAAAGCTTTCTAGCTATTTCGCACTGACGGTAATTTGAACACAGGAACGTTTCTAGTGAAAAGGTGCTCACACTCAGAGCCATGTATTTACACTCAGCCACCCTAGCCTTATTACGGGTTAACGTTTTGGTAATTTTGGTTGGCCAACAAAATGTAAGACTACAATGACTGCAAATGTTATATGAAAAAAAAAAGTTTTGTTATTGATGGACAATGGCAAGGCTGCCATTGTATTTTCAGTTACATTCTGGTCAATAAAAATGGTTTACACATTTATTTTTTAAGAAATACATGGAACTACAACCGAATAAAACACCATTAACCATCATGCATTGCTTACATTCATTCTATACTGAAAAGTCTGTTCAGAAAATTCGAAAACAGTACATATAGGCTTACAACCACAATGTTTTAATAGGGATTGAAAAAGACAATATATCTATGTATTCATAACGTAAAATAAATATATACAGGCGATTGCGTTTATGGTTGTTGCAACGGCTTGTGTGTCGCCTACTGGTTAAATGCAACCAACTGCTATCGGTTCATGGACCTTGTCTTGGCAATTCGTTTTGTATTGTTTGACTTATTTCTATGAATTTAAATTTACTTTATATGAAAAATACTTCTGTAACTTCAGTAGCATCCACCCTATATAACTTTCATGAATATGACCAATTGTTATTTGTTCAGGGACCTTGACTGTAGAATCTATGCCAATTACGTTAGCATTTTTAGTATATATTTTAATTGAATTGACATGAAAAATACTTCCTTAAAATTTGAATAGTTTCGACCCAATATTACTTTTATTAACACAACCAACTGCTATTGGTTCAGGGACCTCACCTGTCCAATCCATAGGAATGACTTTTGTATTTTTTTTGACGTTGTCTATTATGTTTATACATTTAAAGAGGTTCATAGGTACTCCTGCCTTTTATCCCGCCGGCACAGGGAGGGGAAGGGGGGGGGGGCGACCATTCAAAATATGCCATTTATATAATTCTTGTACATTCCGTTGAAGAAGTATTGATGAGAAAAGTCAGAAAATTTCATATAAAGCTAACTATACTGTAGCTTTTTTGCAGTTGTTTCTTTAGTTTCACAAAGGAAAAATTGTTGAGTGTATGTATCCAATTTCTTCCAGCACACGAACAAGGATGTTTAGCAGGACATTTGTTTTCACTGAATAGGTTACTAAGCATTAATTCTTTCTTTTCAGGTCCTGACCTGAGAATTGTGATGATTGGGAAGACTGGAGTGGGGAAAAGTGCTGTTGGAAACACCATTTTGGGCAAAAACATATTCAAATCTCATCCCAGCGCTAACTCTGTGACTGGGACTTGTGAAAAGCATCAACTTCAAGAGAGTGATAGGAGGATTTATGTGGTGGATACACCAGGGATTTTCGATATAGTCCTACAGTCTGAAGATATCAAAAATGAGATAGTGAAGTGTATTCAGGTGTCAAGCCCTGGTCCTCACGTCTTCCTGCTGGTGATTCAGGTAGGCAGATTCACCAAAGATGATCAGAATTCAGTTGAAGCCCTGGTGGAAATCTTTGGACCAAAGGCCTCCAATCACATGATTGTACTGTTTACTCATAAGGATGAACTTCAGGGTCAAACAATACAAGAATATGTACGCACCTGTCATCCAAAGCTTCAAGAAGTGATTCAACGATGTGGCAACAGATTCCATGTTTTCAACAACAAAGATGGGAATAGAAGTCAAGTTGTTGAGCTGATCAAGAAGATTGATGACATGGTGGCAGGAAATGGAGGAAAGCACTTCTCTGAGAAAATGTATCAGGAGGCAGAGAGAATTGGCAGAGCTCCAAACATATGAAGTCACATTCCTTGATGAATTGCAGCAGAGTCATTAAATTTTAAACAAATACTTGATTTAGAAGATGACTAATAATTAAGCATAGCTGTGGCTATTTCCTCTCCACGAGGAACACAATCTATGACTACTAACACTGAATCATGATATCTTTACCATATAGCCTACTGTAGTATAACATATATAGTAGTAGTATAGTAGTTCAGTAGAAATCTCTCCTCTAATAAACATTTTTCTTTATTATTTGAGATGAACATTAGTTAAAATGTCATGCTATGTATTAAGATTCTGAATGTTGTGAATACAACATGAAGAGAAAAGTGAAAATTAACTGTGGTATGATATGCTGATTGAGCCCTAAATTTACGGTAACACTCAAATTAAGTCATGGTGGCATGAAATTCGAGCATAATCTCACCCCCTCCCAAAAAATTTTTTGTTTTGTTTATTGTTTCACCTAATCAGATACACTGTCATGAACATGCCAAATTGGTTAATAATAAGGCATACAATGCTATACTGAACAAAAATATAAATGGAACAATTTCAACAATTTTACTCAATTACAGTTCATATAAGGAAATCAGTCAATTGAAATGAATTCATTAGGCCCTAATCTATAGATTTCACATGACTGGGCAGGGGCACAGTACTGCACTTACACAAATGACTGAGGATTGGTTGAAATAAATTCATAGAAAGAAGATTGTGGGAGCTGTACTGTTCATTTTTAGTGCAGCCTTTGATATTACTGACCATAACCTGTTGTTGAGAACTTATGTTTTATGGCTTTTCAACCTCTGCCATATCGTGAATTCAGAGCTATCTATCTAATAGAACTCAGACTCTTTAATGGAGCCTCTCTAATGTCAAACATGCAGGATGTGGTGTACCACAGGGCATCTGTCTAGGCCCTCCACTCTTTTCTGTTTTTACCAATGACCTGCCACTGGCATTAAACAAAGCCTGTGTGCCCATGTATGCTAATGATTCAACAACATACGTGTCAGCAACCACAGCTAATGAAGTTACTGAAATCCTTTACAAAGAGTTGCAGTCAGTTCTGGAATGGTTGGCCAGTAATGAACTGGTCTCTGAAACTAAGAGCATTGTATTTGGTACAAATCATTCCCTAAGTTCTAGACCTCACTTCAGCTGAATCTGGAATGAATGGTGTGGCTGTGGAACAAGTTGACGAGACTAAATTACTTATTGTTACCTTAGATTGTATACTGTCATCATTAAAACATATATATTCATTGGTTGGGGAGAGGTCTGTCAATAGTAAATAGATTCATTTTGACACCACACTCCAAAAGCAAGTGCACGCTTTAGTTTTGTCTTAACTTGATTATTGTCCAGCCATGTGGTCAAGTGCTGCAAAGAAAGACCTAGTTAAGCTGTAGTTGTCCCAGAACAGAACGTCTTGCTCTTCATTGTAATCAGAGGTATAATATAAATACTATGCATGCCAGTCTCGCTTTGCTAAGAGTTGATGAGAGTGAATGCATCAAAAAACATGAATGTGTTGAAAATTAAAAATTGTTTGCATAGTCAACGTACACACAGCTCTGACACACCATACCAGACATGCCACCAGGGGTCTTTTCACAGTCCCCAAATTCAGAACTGTTCTGTGTCCTGTTCTGTGTTCTGTGTTCTGTGTTCTGTGTGGACCCCAAGAAAATAGCTGCTGCTTTCGCAAAAGCTAATGGGAATCCTAATAAAATACCAAAATACCAATTAAAAGGTGTAATAAGACAATGTATAAACAAAAAAATGGTTGTTGGTCTATTTTAAGTAAGCATTTAAATTAATTGTGAGCAGTGTAACTCCAGATGAACAACTATAAAGTTTGAAAATCACTACTATGGTTTGTCAATTCATATACATGTACAGGCTACACATTATCCAATAGCATACCTTTGATAAAAATGTAAAATTACAAACTGAGGTTGAAGAGAAAGTTTTTAAAATATTAAGCTAGGCCTACTTGTTGTAAGCTTAACTGATAAAACATATCATGCTATCTCAAATAAAGATTGAATAAATAAATGATCATTATGTAGCCGGGACTGAATTCATTATCCTGAGCCAGAGAAAAGTCAAGGGATGGACCTAATTGGAGTTGGTGTACTTTGATTAGGATAAATATTCACCCCTCTGACTTTTTCACATTTTGTTGTATTACAACCTGGAAATAATTTGATTTAATTAGAATTTTTATCTATATACAGTTGAAGTCGGAAGTTTACATACACTTAGGTTGGAGTCATTAAAACTCGTTTTTCAACCACTCCACACATTTCTTGTTAACAAACTATAGTTTTGGCAAATCGGTTAGGACATCTACTTTGTGCATGACACAAGTCATTTTTCCAACAGTTGTTTACAGACAGATTATTTCACTTATAATTCACTTATAATTCCTCCGCTCCAACCCCCATGGAGTTAGGGGGTGCTGCAGCAAGGGCGATCGGAGGAGGAGCCTCCTCCTGCACTGGGTGTGGTCGGAGAGGGCACACTGCCGACCGGTGCTGGAGGAGCTCGTCTGGGAGTCGAGACGGCAGGCCGAGTACTGTTCGGGCACCCCAGGTGAGTCAGCACCAGGCTCACCCAGAGCCCCCTGTTGGTCACATGTATGTGTTAATCTCTTTCCCTGAATTTTCCCCCCATTCCCAGCATAAGGCGCTAGTAGATTCAGGCGCAGCGGGGAATTTTATGGACCGCGGTTTCGCGCATAGGTTAGGGGTTCCCCTAGTTCAGATGGACAAACCATTCCATGTGCACTCCCAAGATAGTCGACCATTAGGGTCAGGGGTGGTCAGGGAGACCACGGCTCCACTGGACATGGTTACGCAGGGGGTTCACGTGGAGAGCATTAGTCTCTTCCTCATTGATTCACCTGCGTTTCCAGTGGTACTGGGGATACCCTGGTTGGCCTTTCACAACCCCACTATTTCGTGGCAACAGAGAGCTCTAAAGGGGTGGTCAGAGGAGTGCTCAGGTAGGTGTGTGGGAGTCTCCATCGGTGCAACTACGGTGGAGAATCCAGACCAAAGCTCCACCGTGCGCATTCCCCCCGAATATGCCGATTTGGCTATCGCCTTCTGTAAAATAGGGCGACCCAATTACCACCCCATCGACAAGGGGATTGTGCGATAAACGTCCAGGTAAACGCCGCACTTCCCAGGAGTCACGTGTATCCCCTGTCACAGGAGGAGACGGTGGCTATGGAGACAAATGTCTCTGAATCTTTGAGGCAGGGGTACATTCGGTCCTCCACGTCACCCGCCTCCTCGAGTTACTTTTTTGTGAAGAAGAAGGAGGGAGGTCTGCGTCTGTGCATTGAATATAGAGGTCTAAATTCTATTACGGTGGAGTACAGTTACCCACTACCTCTCATCTCTACGTCGACGGAGTCATTTGACGGAGCACGCTTCTTCACAAAACTGGATCTCAGGAGCGTGTATAACTTGGTGTGTATCCGGGAGGGATATGAGTGGAAGACGTTTAGTACCACACCTGGCCATTATGAGTACCTCATCATGCCCTATGGGTTGAAGAATGCCCCAGTAGTCTTACAATCCTTCGTAGACAAGATTCTCAGGGACCTGCACGGGCAGGGTGTGGTGGCGTATATCGATGACATTCTGATATATTCCGCCACACCAACCACGCATGTGTCTCTGGTGTGCAGAGTACTTGGGCGACTGTTGGAGCATGACCTATACGTCAAGGCTGAGAAATGCGTGTTCTCCCAACAGGCCGTCTCCTTCCTGGGTTATTGCATTTCCACATCAGGGTTGGTGAAGGAGTGTGACCGCATTGCAGCTGTGCATAATTGGCCGACTCCCACCACGGTAAAGGAGGTGCAGCGGTTTTTAGTGTTTGCCAATATCTACCGGAGGTTTATCCAGGGTTTTGGGCAGGTGGCTGCTCCCATTACCTTACTGCTGAAGGGGGGACCGGTGCGTCTGCAGTGGTCGGCTGAGGCGGACAGAGCGTTTTGTCGCTTGAAGACTCTGTTTACCGAGGCTCCCGTGTTGGCTCATCCGGATCCCTCTTTGCCATTCATGGTGGAGGTGGACGCATCCGACGCTGGGATTGGAGCAGTGCTCTCCCAGCGCTCGGGTGCGCCACTGAAGCTCCGCACCTGCGCCTTCTTTTCGAGGAAGCTCAGCCCGGCGGAGCGAAACTATGACGTGGGGGACCGGGAGTTGCTGGCTGTCGTAAAAGCCCTGAAGGTGTGGAGACATTGGCTTGAGGGGGTTCAAATCCCCTTCCTCATCTGGACCGACCACCGTAATCTGGAGTACATCCGGGAGGCGAGGAGACTGAACCCTCGCCAGGCAAGGTGGGCCATGTTTTTCACCAGGTTCAGATTTACGATATCGTATAGACCAGGTTCCCAGAGGCAGACGCACTGTCCCGTCTGTATGATACAGAGGAGCGGTCCATCGATCCCACCCCCATACATCCGGCCTCTCGTCTGGTGGCGCCGGTGGTGCGAGAGGTGGACGCGGACATTGAGCAGGTATCTCGGTCAGAGCCTACTCCACCTCAGTATCCAGCTGGGCCAAGGTACGTCCTGCTTGGTGTCTGTGATAGGTTGATTCGGTGGGCGCACACGTTACCCTCCTCTGGTCATCCGGGTATCGATAGGACGGGTCGAAGCCTTAGGGGGAAGTACTGTTGGCCCACTTTAGCTAAGGACGTGAGGGTCTGTCTCCTCCTGTTCAGTGTGCGCTCAGTGCAAGGCTCCTAGACACCTGCCCAGAGGGAAGTTACAACCCCTCCCCGTTCCACAGCGGTCTTGGTCACACCTGTCGGTAGACTTCCTGACCAATCTTCCTCCGTCCCAGGGTAACACCACAATCCTGGTCGTTGTGGATCGGTTTTCTAAGTCCTGTCGTCTCCTCCCTTTGCCCGGTCTCCCTACGGCCCTACAGACTGCGGAGGCCCTGTTTACTCACGTCTTACGGCACTACGGGGTGCCTGAGGACATAGTTTCTGATCGGGGTCGCCAGTTCATGTCCCAGGTTTGGAGGGCGTTCATGGAGTGTCTGGGGATCTCGGTCAGCCTGACATCTGATTTTCACCCCGAGAGTAATGGGCAGGTGGAGAGAGTAAACCAGGATGTGGGTAGGTTTCTGCTGTCGTATTTCCAGGACCTGCCAGGGGAGTGGGCGAGGTATGTTCCATGGGCAGAGATGGCCCAAAACCCACTCCGTCACTCCTCAACTAACCTTTCAACTAACTGTTACGACTCCCTGTTCGGGCAGGGCTCGCCAGCCTACTAGCTGCCACCGATCCCTTTTTCCTTTTCGTTTGTGTCTGTCTGTATTGATTACACCTGTGTCTTATTAGTTGATTTCGGTGGTTATATTTACCTCCGCTGCCTGATAGTCTTTGTGCGGGATTGTTTTTCTGTGGTTACGTTCGGATGGGTGCGTGTCTGCACCACAGGGTTTTCTTTTCTCATGGCAGTTGTGTCGTTTGGGTATGAGTTGTGGAGTAGAGGTTTCTCCACCGTGTGTAGCGTTTATTTCCCTGTGTGTGTGGCGACCTCGTTTGGGCGTGTTTCAGTCCCATGTTGAAGTTGAGTTGGGACTGCCTAATAAACTATTTTTCCACTGGGACTTCCTTGCTCTCCTGCTCCTGATTCCTGCACCTCCCTCCATTAGGAGGCAGGTAACACCTATATTGACATAACCTGAAAGGACACTCTGCAATGAACAAGCCACTGCTCCAAAACCACCATGAAAATGCCAGACTACGGTTTCAACTGCACATGGGGACAAAGATCATACTTTTTGGAGGAATGTCCTCTGGTCTGATGAAACAAAAATAGAACTGTTTGGCCATAATGACCATCACTGTATTTGGAGGAAAAAGGGGGAGGCTTGCAAGCTGAAGAACACCGAACCAACCGTGAAGCACGGGGGTGGCAGCATCATGGGGGTGCTTTGCTGCAGGAGGGACTGGTGCACTTCACAAAATAGATAGCATTATGAGGGAGGAAAATGATGTGGATATAATGAAGCAACATCTCAAGACATCAGTCAGGAAGTTAAAGCTTGATCGCAAATAGGTCTTGCAAATAGACAATGACCCCAAGCATACTTCCATGTTGTGGCAAAATGGCTTAACCTGTCTAGGATCAGCGTGGCGCTAGCGGCACACCCCCCCCCCCCCCACTGAAAAACCAGTGCCGCGAAATTCAAAAAAAATATTTTTTTAAAATATTTAACTTTCACACATTAAAGTCCAATACAGCTAATGAAAGACACAGATCTTGTGAATCCAGTCAACATTTCCGATTTTTAAAATGTTTTACAGGGAAGACACAATATGTAAAGATGTACATCTATTACCTAAAAACACATTAGCATAATCCACCATCTTTTATTTGTCCACCAACACCAGTAGCCATCACCAATTCGGCTAAACTAAGATATTTATAGCCCCTAACCAACAAAAAAACTCATTAGATGACAGTCTGATAACATATTTATGGTATGGGATAGGTTTTGTTAGAAAAAAGTGCATATTTCAGGTAGATGGCATAGTTTACAATTGCACCCACCATCACAAATGGACTAGAATAATTACAATGAGCAACGTGTTTACCTAACTACTAATCATCAAACATTTCGTAAAAATACACAGCATACACGAATCGAAAGACACAGATCCTGTGAATACAGACAATATTTCAGATTTTCTAAGTGTCTTACAGCGAAAACACAATAAATCGTTATATTAGCTTAGCACATAGCAATTAGCAGCCCAGCATTGATTCTAGCCAAAGTGAGCGATAAAAGTCAACATCGCCAAAAGATATTAATTTTTTCACTAACCTTCTCAGAATTCTTCCGATGACACTCCTGTAACATCACATTACAACATGCATATACAGTTTGATCGAAAATGTTTATATTTAGCCACCAAAATCATGGTTAGACAATGTGAAATGTAGACAAGCTGGTAAAGAAAAAGTCCTTGCGCCACTTAGACAGTGATCTACTCTTATACATAAATACTCATAAACGTGACTAAAAAATATAGGGTGGACAGGGATTGATAGACAATTTAATTCTTAATACAATTGCGTTATTACATTTTTTAATTTATCCTTACTTTTCAATACAGTTTGCGCCAAGCGAAGCTACGTCAAAAAACATGGCGTCCTAAGCCACTAAAATGTTTCGACAGAAACACGATTTATCATAATAAAAATGTCCTACCTTGAGCTGTTCTTCCATCAGTATCTTGGGCAAAGGATCCTTTCTTGGGAGAAATCGTCTTTTGGTGGAAAGCTGTCCTCTTGCCATGTGGAAATGTCAACTGCGTTCGGGATGAACTGAAAAGCGTGCCCAACTTTTCACATCATTGCAAAAATAAATGTCCCAAAATCGCACTAAACGGATATAAATTGCTATAAAACGCTTTAAATTAACTACCTTATGATGTTTTTAACTCCTATAACGAGTGAAAAGATGACCGGAGAAATATAACAGGCTAAACTAACGCTTGGAACAGGTGCGCGCCGGTGTCCTCTAGGCTCATGACGCAGCTCCCAAAGAATGACTAGCTTCAGGGTTTTTTCATTTGTAGGGCCTGTGAACGCGCAATCGACCCCGTTGGAATCGTCATCACGTAAAGGCATCCAGGGGAAGACGTAAGAAGTGTCCGTATAGTCATAGCAACGACAGTGCCCTTTTAACTGACTTCAGAAGAGTGGCCAACATTTCTCAAATCTGACTCCATGTCAGGGAAATTGCTGTAGAATGGGCTCTGTTCCACTTAGAGACAAAATTTCAACTCCTATAGAAACTATAGACTGTTTTCTATCCAATAATAATAATAATATGCATATTGTACGATCAAGGATTTTGTGGGAAGCCGTTTAAAAAATTAGCCAAATTAGCATAAATAGTCTAAACAGCGCCCCCATCCCCAACAGGTTAAGGACAACAAAGTCAAGGTATTGGAGTGGCCATCACAAAGCCCTGACCTCAATCTCATAGAAAGGTTGTGGGCAGAACTGAAAAAGCGTGTGCTAGCAAGGAGGCCTACAAACCTGACTCAGTTACACCAGCTCTGTCAGGAGGAATTGGCCAAAATTCACCCAACTTATTGTTTGATGCCAAGTTTCCGCCTCCTGGCAGGTACCGAGGACAAGGGATCCAATCATTTTGACCCCAATCTTCCATCTCCTGTCTGGTAATAAGCAGACGGAACCAGGTTTTGCTACAGGATTTTGCATGTACTGAGCTCCATTCCGTTTCTTTTTTATCCTGGAAAACTCCCCAGTCCTTAGCAATTACAAGCATACCCATAACATGATGCAGCCACCACTATGCTTGACATAGTGGAATGGTACTTCGTAATTTGTTGTATTGGATTTGCCCCGAACTTACCACTTTGTATTCAGGACAAAAAGTGAATTGCTTTGCCACATTTTCTGCAGCATTACTTTATTTGCCTTGTGGGACTGTTTTTTTATTTTATCCACACGAAGCCTGCTGAAATTAGAGGAATTAAAACTCCTTGCTTCTAACACACGGGCTGCAGTAGTTGCTGTGACTGAGACAAGGCTCAATGGGTCAATTCAGGACAATGAGGTTGAGCTTACAGGTTATAGCATTAGAATTGACCGATACCGAAACGGTGGCATTGTGTGTGTTTTTACTAGGAATTATGTGCATTTTAACCCTCGTTCAGATCTGAAAATGGATGGTCTTGAGGTTGCATGGGTAGATATACTTCTTCCTAAATGTCGTCCTATACTTGTATGTGTGTGCTATCGGCCTCCTAAGCACAATCATTTCTATGATTTACTTGAATCAAATTGCTGTGATCACTGTAACGATAGTCTATTTCGTCCTCCTCATCGGACGAGGAGAGGCGAGAAGGATCGGAGGACCAATTTGCGGAGTGGTAAGTTTCCATGATATTTAATAGACACGAAAACAATACACGATACAAAACAACAAACGAACATACCGTAACAGTCCTGTGTGGCAAAACACTGACACAGGAACAAACACCCACCAACCAAACGTCAAACCCCGGCTGCCTAAGTATGATTTTCAATCAGGGACAACGATTGACAGCTGCCTCTGATTGAGAATCATACCAGGCCGAACACAAAATCCCAACATCGAAAACACACATAGACAACCCACCTCAACTCACGCCCTGACCATACTAAATAAATACAAAACAAGGGAAATAAGGTCAGGAACGTGACAGATCACAATGTATTTGCTGATAGAGAATGTATTCTGCTTGGCGATTTTAATACAAATGTGCAGTTATCACCCAAGAAAAGTACACTAGTAAATGCCCTGTATAACTTTATAACTTTATAACACTAGTAAATGCCCTGTATAACTGATTGTTGAGCCAACCCGGGTGTGTATTGACAGTAAATCAACTTGATTATAGTAAATCAACTTTGGATTTGATTATTGTATCAGATCAAGAGAATGTCTGTCAGTCAGGAGTCTTAAATATTGGTTTTAGTGATTATATGGTAGCCTACTGTACCCGTAATAAATCCAAAATGCTGTTAGAGCCAGGTCATAAATACATGAAAGTACAGTCTATGAAACAATACTCAAAATAACATTTTGTAGAAGTTCTTGGAATTTTGGATTGGTCTCATGTTTGGCAAAAGTAAGTCTCCCCTTTACTCTAGGAGATTTTAACGAGCATGATGGTGTTCTCTGTTTTGCTCTATGACCCCACAATTGTCACAGGATTCGTCTGAAGGTAACTGGTACCAGTTTAAAAAATACATGGAAGTATGGAGGTAGTTTTGTGCGTACCCCCCCAAAAAGGGGTTAAATATGTGTAAAACAATAATAATATATGTTTCTTGAGCTTTCTTATATCTCCTAGATACAGGACAGACACTTCAACACCTTGTTCCGGATTATTTATTTGTTGACTGTCTGTTTTACCATTTATGAATGTGTTATTCAGTGCGTTTCTGTGGGCTGAAATATATACAAAAAAGACGAAAAATACAAAAAGTACACAAGAGGACGACAAACCACGTCTGCATTGCTACGCCATCTCGGATTCACATCTAAGGGCATAGTGGGATGGTTCATCGGAGGGCATAGCGGGATTTCTTATAAGCGTCCGGGTTAGGGTCCCGCTCCTTGAAAGCGGCAGCTCTACCCTTTATCTCAGTGCGGATGTTGCCTGTAATCCATGGCTTCTTGTTGGGATATGTACGTACAGTCACTTTGGGGACGACGTCATCGATGCACTTATTGATAAAGCCAGTGACTGATGTGGTGTACTCCTCAATTCCATCGGAAGAATTCCGGAACATGTTCCAGTCTGTGATAGCAAAACAGTCCTGGAGTTTAGCATCTGCTTCATCTGACCACTTTTTTATAGACCGAGTCACTGGTGCTTCCGGCTTTAATTTTTGCTTGTAAGGTGGTCTAGAGTTTTTTCCCTCTGGTTGCACATTTAACATGCTTGTAGAAATTAGGTAAAATGGATTTAAGTTTCCCTACATTAACCTGTCTAGGATGAGGGTGCCGCTAGCGGCACTCCCCCCCCACCCCCACTGAAAAACCAGTGCCGCGAAATTCAAAAAAAATATTTTTTTTAAATATTTAACTTTCACACATTAAAGTCCAATACAGCTAATGAAAGACACAGATCTTGTGAATCCAGCCAACATGTCCGTTTTTTAAAATGTTTTACAGGGAAGACACAATATGTAAAGATGTACATCTATTACCTAAAAACACATTAGCATAATCCACCATCTTTTATTTGTCCACCAACACCAGTAGCTATCACCAATTCGGCTAAACTAAGATATTTATAGCCCCTAACCAAGAAAAAAACTCATCAGATGACAGTCTGATAACATATTTATGGTATGGGATAGGTTTTGTTAGAAAAAAGTGCATATTTCAGGTAGATGGCATAGGTTACAATTGCACCCACCGTCAGAAATGGACTAGAAAAACTACATAGAGCAACGTGTTTACCTACTTACTAATCATCAAACATTTCGTAAAAATACACAGCATACACTAATCGAAAGACACAGATCCTGTGAATACAGACAATATTTCAGATTTTCTAAGTGTCTTACAGCGAAAACACAATAAATCGTTATATTAGCATAGCACATAGCACATAGCAGCCCAGCATTGATTCTAGCCAAAGTGAGCGATAACCTCAACATCGCCAAAATAAATTAATTTTTTCACTAACCTTCTCAGAATTCTTCAGATGACACTCCTGTAACATCATATTACACAATCCATATAGAGTTTGATCGAAAATATTTATATTTAGCCACCAAAATCATGGTTAGACAATGTGAAATGTAGCCCAGCTGGTGAGAAAATGTCCGTGCGCCATATTAGACAGTGATCTACTCTTATACATAAATACTCATAAACGTGACTAAAAAATATAGGGTGGACAGGGATTGATAGACAATTTAATTCTTAATACAATCGCGGAATTACATTTTTTTAATTATCCTTACTTTTCAATACAGTTTGCGCCAAGCGAAGCTACGTCAAAAAACATGGCGTCCTAAGCCACTAACATTTTTCGACAGAAACACGATTTATCATAATAAAAATGTCCTACTTTGAGCTGTTCTTCCATCAGTATCTTGGGCAAAGGATCCTTTCTTTGGTCTAATCGTCTTTTGGTGGAAAGCTGTCCTCTTGCCATGTGGAAATGCCAACTGCGTTCGGGATGAACTGGAAGCGTGCCCAGCAATTCACAGCGTTTCAGAAATAAATGTCCCAAAATCGCACTAAACGGATATAAATTGCTATAAAACGCTTTAAATTAACTACCTTATGATGTTTTTAACTTCCATAACGAGTAGAAACATGACCAGAGTAATATTACTCCCTCCACTAATGCTTGGAACAAGTGCGGGTCGATGTCCTCCAGGCGCATTACGCAGCAAGAAAAGAGTTCCTAGCTACAGGTTTTTTTAATTTGTAGTGCCTGTGAACGCGCAATCGACCCCATTCAAATCGTCATCACGTAAAGGCATCCAGGGGAAGACGTAAGCAGTGTCCGTATACTCATAGCAATAACTGTGACCTTTTAACTGACTCCAGATCAGGGGCCAAAATTTCTGAAATCTGACTCCATGTCAGGGAAATTGCTGTAGAATGGGTTCTGTTCCACTTAGAGACAAAATTTCAACTCCTATATAAACTATAGACTGTTCTCTATCCAATAATAATAATAATATGCATATTGTACGATCAAGAATTTTGTGGGAAGCCGTTTCAAAAATTACACGATTAGCATAAATAGTGACAACAGCGCCCCCCTCCTCAACAGGTTAAAGTCTCTGGCGAATAGGGGTGCCACCTCTGCATGAGAGTTTTCCTGTTTGCGTATGGCCTCATACAGCTCATTGAGTGCAGTCGTAGTGCCAGCATAAGTTTGTGATGGTAAATAGACAGCTTCGAAAAATATAGTTGAAATCTCTCTTGGTAAATAGTGTGGCCTACAGTTTATCATGAGATACTCTAAAAATAGTGAAGTTACTGCACTCTGGCTTTGTTCCAGCATGTTTTCACTGCAGTTACTGAGGTTTTCCTTGGTATTCTATCAGGCTCTGAGTTCAGCTCATCCTGATCATGACACACACCTTCACACACACCATGAGAAAGCCAGTGATCCAGTTATCACCACACAATCCAGCGGAAATAATTATGGTTGAACTCGCATTGCACCGCAATTACTCAGATAATGGTAAGAAAGATAGCAAATGACAGCGTAAAAATTATATTTATTCAAAGTCCCAAAAATATTTTTGGTATCAACATTCTCCTTGATTAAATAGTTATTAAGTTAATTGAACAATTGTTTGTGGGTTACTACAATACAATTGTCAAACATGAAAACATGAATACAAAAAAACATGAAATACAGTTGGAATGTAGTTAGAACTCTACAACTGTTTCCATCAAACACACAAACAACAAGAAAGTTGGATCAACACAGATTAGATTTTAAATAGTGCACTTTGCTTTTGCATTACCCATATAGATGTTTAAGGTAATACAAAGGCAGAGTGCAGTATCAACATTTTAGGGTCATAGGTCCAATCAGTGGTAATGGTTGATATGCATAAAACATTACTTCATAATAAGATACAACATCAATGTATTATCTCTTATCTACCTACAACATATTTGGCTGGACAGCAAAATGAACATTAAAGCCATGTTTCTCAGATTCACTGTTTGTGTAGACTGCTTTTTGCCTTTGGAGGGCAGTTCAGGTGGCTTCCCTTTGTCATGTAAAAGTCTTCCCAGTGTGAAATAGTTCCCAGGTCAATAATTGTACATGCGTCTCTTTATGTGGATGGCTGAGCTCGTGCGGATGTTTCTCTCACTTATGTTTCTCTGGGAAGATTTTTACATGGCACCCGGCCCTTGCCCTTAGTCTGCTCCTGTCCCTCATATCCCCATGGGTACACCTTCCTGAAAACAATGGCACTATACTTTGCTTAAACTTGTTCTACCAGTTCATGTCCTTAAAGATTAGAATGTTCCAATGTGGTTAGCCAAAGATATGACAAGATAGTTCACACATTCATCATTCAGGACAGGGTTACTATCAAACAGATATGTTACATTTCTGGTTCGTCCATAACTTGTTTCCTGCTCGTAGCAGGGCGAGTTTACAGGAATCCTTTTTTCATCTAACATGATTTCACATGATTTCATGAGAAAATGTTTCTGCACTGAGGGTGTGTAATGCCAAGGTGTCAAGGCTAAACACACACACACACACACACACATAGGCTACTATTTACTCTAGCTGTCATGACTTTATTAGTTTGAGATTCCTTAAAATCTCTGAGAACACATCTCTCAAATCACATTGTAATGGGATGTAGGTTTCACTTCATTTTTTTACAAACCACCAGAAAATACTGTTAACTTATGAAAAAATTGTTAATGTGATTACAAAAGTTAGCACTGCTGCACCCTATCTGTGACACCTACATTTCGAGTATCGGACAGAATTTAGGAACACCAGAAACATGTGTGGATACAGTGCTAAACTTGAAGAACTCCTAGTTCTCACTGTAAATTTAATTTAATACAAAGTATAGATTTGCTCGCCAGTGCGGTCTGAGAGATTAGATTAGAGAGTAGATTAACAAGAGTAGATTAACATAATTGACCTGTGCACAACAGAAAATGAGAAGAGTTGAAGGGACAAGAACGCCCTGGTGACCCGATCGTTTGTGTCCCTTCCCCTGGCCATCCAGACCAGGGGAGCATGGTCTGTGACCAGGGTGAAGTGGTTGCCCAACAGGTAAGACTCGAGTGTCTGGCGCCCACTTCACTGCTAGGCACTCTTTCTCGATAATAAAACACGTTTTTTCTCTGGGTGTCACATTTTGGCTTATGTACACGATGGGGTGCCCCTAGTCCCATGTTGCATGCGTCCGTCTTGACCAACATCGGTACCTGAAAATCGGGTGTTACGAGAATCGGATGGGAGCACAGAGCTTTGGCTGCAAAGTTGGGGATAAACCATATGTAGTATCCTGCCAGTCCCAGGAAGGACATGACCTGTGTCTTGATGCGTGGAACAGTACCGCGTGGAACCTCCTCTCTTGGGGCTTGACGTTCCCCTGTCCGATCAAATACCCCAGGTACTCCACCTCCTCGAACACTAGCTTGCATTTCTTTGGGTTCGCTGTCAAACCAGCTTGCCTGAGCGCATCCAGCACCACCTAGAGGCGCGTCAGGTCTTCTTCCCAACCTTGGCTGTGGATGATGATATCATCCAAACAGGCCATTACATACTGTTGGTGAGGTCAAGGAACTCGGTCCATCAGGCGCTGGAACAAGGGTGGGGCTCCGTGGAGACTGAATGGGAGCACCCGGTATTGATATAAGCCGTCCGGTGTCGAAAACGCTGTCTTCTCCCGGGAGGAGGTTGCCAACGATACCTGCCAATATCCTTTGCTCAGGTCGAGGGTGCTGATGTAACCGGCCGGTCCTAATCGGTCGATGAGCTTGTCCACCCTCGGCATGGTGTAAGAGTCAAACAAGCTGATGTCGTTCACATCGCAGAAGTCATTACAAAAGCGCAGGCTACTGTCCAGTTTGGGCACCGACACGATGGGGCTGTACCATGCGCTGTGGGACTCTTCGATGATCCCCATTCTCAGCATAGCCTCCACTTTCTGCTTCGCAGCCTACCTTCGGGACTCGGGGATACGATATGGCCTCTTTCGTACCGTTTCCCCTTTGCGGGTGCGGATATGTTGTTCAATGAGGGTCGTGCAGCCCGGCTTCTCTGAGAACACTGCCGTGCTTCCTAGGCTTCAATAGGTTCACATGGTAAATCTGTTGGTGTTTCCGATTCCCCTGCAGCCGTACGAAGTAATTGACAGGTCCCAGCTTCTCTATCATCTCGTACGGCCCGTGCCATGTTACCAGGAACTTACTTTCTGCCATGGGGATTAAGGGGGACCAGCACCTTGTCTCCCACCTGGATTTCTCAGGGCTGGGTTCACCGATTGTAGACCTGGACTTAGGCGCATTGGGCCTTCTCCATATGTTCCCTTACCACTGGTCATATGGCTGTCATCCGCTCCCTCATCGTTTCCACGTGTTCTACCACGCTGCGTAAGTGGGTCGGCTGGGCTTCCCACATCTCCTTGGCGAGGTCCAATTGGCAGCGTGGCCTCCTCCCGTAGAGGAGTTTGAAACCCGGTGGATGAGCGGCGCACTTCTTGGACCGAGAACATTAGGTGGGGTAGCATTTGTTTAAGCATTTTACTGAACCGCTCAACGAGCCCAAAGACAGAGGTCCGGATCTGGAGGAGAGCACAAAAATATTTTATTAGGTGGGACATGAACTCGTTACCTTGGTTGGTCAGGATCTCGTTCGGGATGCCCAGCTGGCTAAAAAGGTGGAACAGCTCCTGGGCGATTCCCTTGGAGACCGCCACCCTTAGGGCCTCGGAATACCGGGTGACATAATCTACTATTACCAGGAAATGTACTGGTGTCCTCGTGCCGTTTTTACTAGGGGTCAGACTATGTCCGTGGCGATGCGTTCAAAGGGCACCCTGATGATCGGTAGGTGGATCAGCGAGTTTTTAGAAGTGTGGTTTTGGGGCAGGGTTTTGATACTCCGGGCAGCTGCGACAATAGTCTTCCATGGCCCTCCTCATCTCGGGCCAGTGGAACCGGGCAGTGATCCGTTCCCGGGTCTTCTCCATTCCCAGGTGCGCCCCCAACAGGTGGGTGTGGGCCTGCTGAAGAGCGTTTCCCACGTACCGTCCGGGCATGCAACAGTACCTCTCGAAGTTCCCCCTGTTGGTGGGATCCCTGATAGAAAAGTTTGTTCTTGATTTGGAAATGGGACCATCGCCAGTCACTCCCCCTGGAAGTAGCTGGCCATCCACCGCTATTACTTGGGCTGCGGCGGCTCTACTGTCGGAAGTAGAAGCACAAGAATTTCGCTAAACTCGCAATAACATCTGCTAACCATGTGTATGTGACAGATTTGATTTGATGGTGGGTGTCTCAGCTGGTCCCTCGAAATCGATGAGGGGGAGGATGGTCTCCTCCACCAGTTGTTCACCAGGGAGGTTGGGTCCCGGCACCCCCTCGGACTCCGACTCCGAACCCTTAGAAAGGGGTTTGTCAACCGCTTGCTTCCGGACCGCGCATGCGACGGGTTTTCCTCGCTCTCGTCTCCCGCCGGCTCGTACCTTTATCCTCAGGTCATGCCTCCACAGTGTCGTGAACAGCGGACAATCTTGTCCCACGAGGAGAGGTACCGTAACTCTGGTATGGCACCCACCACCATCTGGCAGCACCCTTGTGGCATCACGATGTTGGCATGTACGGTCGGATACTGTTTGGAGTCCAATAGAGCTTCAGTGTTGTGTCCATCGACTTTCACAGGGACCATGGGTCCATCAGGAGGTCATGTAGTTCACTGCGTGGCCCAACTCGCCTCCGGGGCTTGCTGATGGCATCGACTCCTCTCGAGCCAGGCAATTTCATGCAAGGTGCCCCCGGGTGCCACACTCAAAACACATCCTTTGGTCTCCATCTACCTGGGGTCGGCGGCGGCGCGTTGGCTCTCCCTGAGCCGTCTCTCCGCAGGTCTGCGGCCCTTTGGCCCCGCTGACAGTTAGTTCGGCGTATACGCAGGTGGGGGTGTCCTTCCGTCCCCTCGGACGGGTCTCCAACTCGGCCCGGCTACCCTTCAGCAGGGCCTCTGTGTTCTGATGCATCTCCACTACTCCCAGGAAGCCCTCCAAGGTCTGGGGTGTGCATAGATTCTCTGCCCTCTTCATGTCGTGGAGTAGCGCCCGTAAGATAGGATCCATGACCACTGTCTATGATGGAGAGGATGGACACGTCAGTTAGGATCCATGCCCTGGTGATGCGCAGTAGGTCGCTCATCTGGGCTCAGGGGGAGGCTTCAGCCACGAACCTCCGGTCGTGGAACAGTTGCGCCCGATGGGCCAGGCTGTACCCGTAGCGGCTGAGTATCTCCCATTTGAGACCATCGTAGTTAGCCGCCTGTTTTTTTCGCTTAAGTCCCAATATGCCTTTTGAGCATTCCCGGACAGAAACAGGGCCAGCAGACTTGCCCACTTCAGCCTTGGCCATCCTTCCCATAGCGTTGTTCATTCAAACGTGCTGAGGTATGTTTCGATGTTGTAGTCCTATGTTAGCTTTATTAAAACTGGTTTGGATGCGATTCAGTAGACGCTCCTCCTTGTAGCATCCGGATTTCCTCAACGAGGCGGACATTATTGAACTGCCTGTTGTGCTTGTTGGGCCTGGAAGAACTGAGCTATCGACTCATCCATGCTGATGCTGCATAAACGTCAACCGTGATCTTACCATGTTATCAGAAATCCTGCATTCTCCACCACTTGTGGTAGACCAGGGGGTTTGGTCAAGACATTTACACAGATCAGACACAGGCAGAATTGTATTAGCTCGGTTTCAAGGGTGTTTATTTAAATAATAAACAAAGAGAAAATAATATGTTCTCCTCCAGGAGACCTCCTCCGTGATACCGTCCGGGGTATTGCTGTATCCTGTGGGGAACAAAACCGAGCTCCCTCTGTTATCTCTGGTACTGAGCAAGACTATACGGGAGTAACCTCTCTTCCCCAGTCCCCACCCCGTGTGCTGCCCTTCTGGCAGCTTTATGGGACTCGTCCAGCTGGTGAGCGATCAGCCCCTTGATTACTCACCAACCACAATCAGACCCAATTATTCCTGGCTGGAGAGCCCGTCGAGACCTGGCACGTCCAACAGAGAGAGCCATCGCCACATGATGTAGACTCCGTCTTTCACCAGGCCTTGACAAGTCTCCCCCTGGTGGCTAACCTGCTGTACACCATAACATTTTTATTCCAGGTTGCACATCAAAATATCTAACGACTGCTGTGTCTGCTGTGTCTGTACAGTCATGTGAAGCATATGCTCAAAGTTCACACAAACACAGTGCAACCAATAGTCAGGTCAACAACAGACATGGTGACTACAAGGTGAACAGAATAAGAGTAATGAAAACCAAAAATATGTCAGACAGTGATTCAGAGCAGAGATCTACAGTAGAAAAGCACTGAGCCTAAACCAACCACTCATAGGCCTAGTCCCCCTTGAGCTCACTCAGCCTAAACCAACAACTCATAGGCCTAGTCCCCCTTGAGTCCACTCAGCCTAAACCAACAACTCATAGGCCTAGTCCCCCTTGATTCCACTCAGCCTAAACCAACAACTCATAGGCCTAGTCCCCCTTGAGCCCACTCAGCCTAAACTAACCACTCATAGGCCTAGTCCCCCTTGATCCCACTCAGCCTAAACCAACAACTCATAGGCCTAGTCCCCCTTGAGCCCACTCAGCCTAAACCAAACACTCATAGGCCTAGTCCCCCTTGAGTCCACTCAGCCTAAACCAACCACTCATAGGTCTAGTCCCCCTTGAGCCCACTCAGCCTAAACCGCCCACTCATAGGCCTAGTCACCTTTGAGGCCACTCAGCCTAAACCAACCACTCATAGGCCTAGTCCCCCTTGAGCCCACTCAGCCTAAACCAACAACTCATAGGCCTAGTCCCCCTTGAGCCCACTCAGCCTAAACCAAACACTCATAGGCCTAGTCCCCCTTGAGTCCACTCAGCCTAAACCAACCACTCATAGTTCTAGTCCCCCTTGAGCCCACTCAGCCTAAACCAACAACTCATAGGCCTAGTCCCCCTTGATTCCACTCAGCCTAAACCAACAACTCATAGGACTAGGCCCCCTTGATTCTCAGACAACACCAGTCATCTTTTCCAATCGCTCATAAAGAACAGCACCGATTGGTTGATGGGTAAAGAAGCAGACACAATTATAATAATCAAACATGACTAAATAGATTAATCCAACATCATCACAGCTTGTATTGTATTATGGAACAATTTTTTTGACCACTTGGCCTTTAAACACATTTTTGCCTGGGGTGCTGCCATTTTCTTTTGCACATGCTACAGATGTCAATATAGGTCCGCTAATACAGGACTATTAAGCACCCCTACTTCCCACGGCTATACGCATACAGAAATTGAGATCAAGGTAAAACACAGATGCACTTTAAAATAAAACTGCTGACAAACAGTAACAATGAATATGCATCAGTTGGTCTTGTTACCACAGTTAACACACTTTTAAATGAGTTGAAATTTCATATTGTCTTGGTTTATGTCATTTTGTTTCATGTGTACTATGACAGCCAAAAGCGTATTTACATTAGCACATACATGAGATACAACAAATTGAACGGAATCAAACCATTTGGGAATTGAGGCAAAATGGAGGTAGAATGGTCTGAGCGGTGGAGGGAGAAGCATCTTGACTACAGAGACTAGAGCAAAACTGCACTACAAAAAAAGTCTACACATGCAGTGAATCTGAGAAAAATGGCTTTAAAGTTTATTTTGCTGGCCAGACAAATATGTTTTTAGGTACATAAGTGATATTCCATTGATGTTTTATCTTATTATGAAGAAAATAAATTATGCATATCAACCATGACCACTGATCTGACCTATGACCCCTAAAATGTTGATACTGCACTCTGCCATTGTATGACCTTCCACAGCTATATGGGTAATGCAAAAGCAAAGTGCACTATGATATTTGTGCATGTGAAACGTTCTCACTCATCATTATTCACAATTGAAGTGTTTAGAAACATATTCTCCTCTTATTTACAATAAAAGTGACTCCGAAATGACACAATACATTGTTCACCATTCATTTATATTGGGCACAAAATCATCTGAAACACAACTAAAACAGAAAATGCATCCTACTAATTTGTAGTCACAAGCTTCATTGCATGCTATGAATATGAAATTCTTAACGTTTTACTACATATACTGTAAGTGAATTTGTCCCAATACTTTTTCTACCCTAAAATGGGGGGACTATGTACAAAACGTGCTGTAATTTCTCAACTGTTCACCCGATATGGATGAAAATACACTCAAATTAAAGCTGACCGTCTGCCTCATAGTCATTGTTTAATTTCACATCCATACTTTTGAAGTATAGAGCCAAAAGAAGGAAAAATGCTTCACTGTCCCAATAATTACGGAAGGTACTGCATTTGACTTTGTGTAACTATCATTATTACTCTGTCATTTGCTGTCTTTCTTTATTTGTGGTTCAATGTGAGTTCAACCATCATGTTTCCGTGGGATTGTGCTGTGTTTATTCTGGTGATAACTGGATTACTGGCTGTCTAATGGTGTGTGTGAAGGTGTGTGTCATGATCAGGATGGCCTGAACTCAGAGCCTGATAGAATACCAAGGAAAACCGTAGTCACTGCAGTGAAAACATGCTGGAACAAAGCCAGAGTGCAGTAACTTCACCTAGTGACTTCACTTTGCCTTGGGTTTTACTTGGATTTTGTAGTTCCTGCAAATTTGACACTCCGTTTTCTCTGAAACGGAAGATAATTGAACCAGGAACCTATGTCACAATATGAAACAGATACAATAAGCCCTGATTTCGGTATTAACTCAATTTTAACTAAATGTACTTTTACTGCAGTCTGCAATTGTATGACAGAATAGCTGTGCACCTAATCCTAATACCTCTTCATGGACTACATTTGAACATTGTCTTCTTTTAGGGTGTGACCTGGTCTGGTCAGATTTAATTAAAACAGTTATTTTAACAATATTGGTTATCCATCTTGTTCACATTCATCAAAGGACACTTTGGCATTACATTACACACCCTCACTGCAGATTTTTTTTGTCATGAAATCATAAGACTTTTATTTAGAGAACGGTTTCCTGTAAATGCGCCCTGCTACAAACTGGAAACAAGTTATGGACTAACCAGAAATGTGACATACAGTGGGGCAAAAAAGTATTTAGTCAGCCACCAATTGTGCAAGTTCTCCCACTTAAAAAGATGAGAGAGGCCTGTAATTTTCATCACAGGTACACTTCGACTATGACAGACAAAATGAGAAAAAAAAATCCAGAAAATCACATTGTAGGATTTTTAATGAATTTATTTGCAAATTATGGTGGAAAATAAGTATTTGGCCAATAACAAAAGTTTACCTCAATACTTTGTTATATACCCTTTGTTGGCAATGACAGAGGTCAAACGTTTTCTGTAAGTCTTCACAAGGTTTTCACACACTGTTGCTGGTATTTTGGCCCATTCCTCCATGCAGATCTCCTCTAGAGTAGTGATGTTTTGGGGCTGTTGCTGGGCAACACGGACTTTCAACTCCCTCCAAAGATTTTCTATGGGGTTGAGATCTGGAGACTGGCTAGGTCACTCCAGGACCTTGAAATGCTTCTTACGAAGCCACTCCTTTGTTGAACGGGCGGTGTGTTTGGGATCATTGTCATGCTGAAAGACCCAGCCACGTTTCATCTTCAATGCCCTTGCTGATGGAAGGAGGTTTTCACTCAAAATCTCACGATACATGGCCCCATTCATTCTTTCCTTTACACGGATCAGTCGTCCTGGTCCCTTTGCAGAAAAACAGCCCCAAAGCATGATGTTTCCACCCCGATGCTTCACAGTAAGTATGGTGTTCTTTGGATGCAACTCAGCATTCTTTGTCCTCCAATCACGACGAGTTGAGTTTTTACCAAAAAAGTTCTATTTTGGTTTCATCTGACCATATGACATTCTCCCAATCTTCTGATGAAAATTACAGGCCTCTCTCATCTTTTTAAGTGGGAGAACTTGCACAATTGGTGGCTGACTAAATACTTTTTTGCCCCACTGTATCTGTTTGATAGTAACCCTGTCCTGAATGATGAATGTGTGAACTATCTTGTCATATCTTTGGCTAACCACATTGGAACATTCTAATCTTTAAGGACATGAACTGGTAGAACAAGTTTAAGCAAAGTATAGTGTCATTGTTTTCAAGAAGGTGTACCCATGGGGATATGAGGGACAGGAGGCAGACTAAGGGCAAGGGCCGGGTGCCATGTAAAAATCTTCCCAGAGAAACATAAGTAAGTGAGAGAAACATCCGCACGAGCTCAGCCATCCACATAAAGAGACGCATGTACAATTATTGACCTGGGAACTATTTCACACTGGGAAGACTTTTACATGACAAAGGGAAGCCACCTGAACTGCCCTCCAAAGGCAAAAAGCAGTCTATGCAAACAGTGAATCTGAGAAAAATGTATTTCAAGTTTACAGTCGTGGCCAAAAGTTTTGAGAATGACACAAATATTAATTTTCACAAAGTCTGCTGCCTCAGTTTGTATGATGGCAATTTGCATATACTCCAGAATGTTATGAAGAGTGATCAGATGAATTGCAATTAATTGTAAAGTCCCTCTTTGCCATGCAAATTAACTGAATCCCCAAAAAACATTTTCACTTCATTTCAGCCCTGCCACAAAAGGATGAGCTGACATCATGTCAGTGAATCTCTCGTTAACACAGGTTTGAGTGTTGACGAGGACAAGGCTGGAGATCACTCTGTCATGCTGATTAAGCTCGAATAATAAACTGGAAGCTTCAAAAGGAGGGTGGTGGTTGGAATCATTGTTCTTCCTCGGTCAACCATGGTTACCTGCAAGGAAACACGTGCCATCATCCTTGCTTTGCACAAAAAGGGCTTCACCGGCAAGGATATTCCTGCCAGTAAGACTGCACCTAAATCAACCATTTATCAGATCATCAAGAACTTCAAGGAGAGCGGTTCAATTGTTGTGAAGAAGGCTCCAGGGCGCCCAAGAAAGTCCAGCAAGTGCCAGGAACGTCTCCTAAAGTTGATTCAGCTGCGGGATCGGGGCACCACCAGTACAGAGCTTGCTCAGGAATGGCAACAGGCAGGTGTGAGTGCATCTGCACACACAGTGAGGCGAAGACCTTTGGAGGATGGCCTGGTGTCAAGAAGGGCAGCAAAGAAGCCACTTCTCTCCAGGAAAAACATCAGGGACAGACTGATATTCTGCAAAAGGTACAGGGATTGGATTTCTGAGGACTGGGGTAAAGTCATTTTCTCTGATGAATCCCCTTTGCGATTTTTTGGGGCATCCCGAAAAAAGCTTTTCCGGAGAAGACAAGGTGAGCGCTACCATCAGTCCTGTGTCATGCCAACAGTAAAGCATCCTGAGACCATTCATGTGTGTCGTTGCTTGACAGCCAATGGAGTGGGATCACTCACAATTTTGCCCAAGAACACAGCCATGAATAAAGAATGGCATCAACACATCCTCCGAATGCAACTTCTCTCAACCATCCAGGAACAGTTTGGTGACAAACAATGCCTTTTCCAGCATGATGGAGCACCTTGCCATAAGGCAAAAGTGATAACTAAGTGGCCCGGGGAACAAAACATCGATATTTTGGGTCCATGGCCAGGAAACTCCCCAGACCTTTAATCCCATTGAGAACTTGTGGTCAATCCTCAAGAGGCGGGTGGACAAACAAAAACACACAAATTCTGACAAACTCCAAGCAGTGATTATGCAAGAATGGGCTGCCATCAGTCAGGATGTGGCCCAGAAGTTAATTGACAGCATGCCAGGGCGGATTGCAGAGGTCTTGAAAAAGAAGGGTCAACACTGCAAATATTGACTCTTTGCATCAACTTCATGTAATTGTCAATAAAAGCCTTTGACACTTATGAACTGCTTGTAATTATACTTCAGTATTCCATAGTAACATCTGACAAACATATCTAAAGACACTGAAGCAGCTAACTTTGTGGAAATTAATATTTGTATCATTCTTAAAACTTTTGGCCACGACTGTATTTTGTAGGTAGATAAGCGATAACGCTCTGATGTTTTATTTTATTATGAAGTAATGTTTTATGCATATCAACCATTACCACTGATCGGACCTATGACCCTAAAATGCTGATACTCCACTCTGCCTTTGTATGACCTTAAACATCTATATGGGTAATGCAAAATCAAAGTGCACTATTGAAGTCTAACTGTGTTTATCCAAATGTACTGTTGTTTTTCTGTTTGATGGAGACAGTTTGAGAGTTCTAACTACATTCCAACTGTATTTAATGTTTTCATGTTTTGAATGTTGTCTAACCCTAAAGCTATTTCATCCTATAGAATGTTTATACTTTTAAGAAATACTTGACTGCACAAGTATCATTGTAAGACTGTCACACAAGCATTTCGCTACACCCTCAATAACATCGGCTAAATATTTGTATGTGACCAATAGAATGTGACTTGATATGATTTATCTGGTTATTTGCAGGTCAATGCGAGTTCAACCATCATGTTTCTGCAGGATTTTGCTGCTTTTACACAGGCAGCCCAATTCTGATTATTTTGGCCACTAATTGGTCTTTTGACCAATCACATCAGATCTTTTCACATCAGATCTTTCTCAGAGCTGATCTGAGTGGTTAAATATCAATTAGTAAAACATTTATCAGAATTGGGCTGCCTGTGTAAAGGCAGCCTTGGTGTGTGTGTCATGGTCAGGATGGCCTGAAAGAATACCAGGGAAAACCTCTGTAACTGCAATCAAACACGGTGGAACAAAGCCAGAGTGAAGTACCGTCACTTAGTGCTGTTTGCCTTAGTTTTTACTTGGATTTTGTTGTTACTGCAAATGTAGCACTCTATTTTCTATTAAACAGAAGATAATTGAACCAGGACACTTTGACCAATCAGATCTGCTCTGAAAAAGATCTGATGTGAAAATATCTGATGTGATTGGTCAAAAGACCAGTTAGTGGAAGAAATATCAGAATTGGGCTGCCTGTGTAAATGCAGCCTTTGTAACAAGATAAAACAGATACCATAAAGCCTGATTTTGGTCTTAACAATTTTTTTTACAAAAATGCAGATACTGCAGTTTGTAATTTTACAGCAGAAAAGCTGTCCACATAATCCTAATGCCTCTTCATGGACTACATTTGAACATTGTCTTCTTTTAGGGTGTGACCTGGTCTGGTCAGATTTAATTAAAACAGTTATTTTAACAATGTCTGTAATGCATCTTGTTCACTTTCATCCAAAGACTCCTTGATACCTTAGCATTACACACCCTCACTGCAGAAACATTTCCTCATGAAATCATGTGACTTATAGTTAGAGAAAAGGATTCCTGTAAGCATATCCTCCTTCTACAAGCAGGAAACAAGTTATGAACGGGCAGAACAGGTTTAAGCAAAGTATAGGGAACATTTTTTCAGGAAGGTAAATTGCCTTGGGAAGTATGGGTGCTGAGGGTGCTGCAGCACCTCCTGAAAATTATGAATGAAAACACAATTTATAAATGAGCTGCATTTTCTGAAACTTTGTACAAACATTGGCATTAGAGTGTTATTTAATTTTATTCATGCAGCATAACTATTTTCCATTTTCCATCATCTCTATGGTCATCATGATCCAAATAGGCTGCATTGATTTAATGAATCATCTTATTTCGATATAAAAATGCCGAATTTTGCCGCCATCTTTGCCGCAAGACTGCAATGCTTAACTATTTACCTATTCTGGACTAAACTGTGGACATATATTATGCTCAGGTTTATTCTTAGAGACACTATTTGATGTGCTAAAACGATCACAATGTGTTACATACTGTAGGGGATGTTATACAGTATCACATCCAGACAGAGTGTTAGACAGGGGATGTTATACAGTATCACATCCAGACAGAGTGTTAGATAGGGGATGTTATACAGCATCATCACCCAGACAGAGTGTTAGATAGGGGATGTTATACAGTATCACATCCAGACAGAGTGTTAGATACGGGACCTCATTCAACCTCTGAATCAAACTCTTAGAACTATTTCCATGCTTTTATGGGTATTGTGACGCATCCACTGTGCCGGACTATACAGCCTCTGAATCAAAGCCATGACCTCACAGGAAGTGACTCGGACAAACAATACCCCCGTCCCATAAGTCAGCTGGATGGGTGAGGAAGCGTGTCTGTGATTGGAGGGGTAAAAAGGGACCCAGTCTGCTGTCAACATCACCATCCACTTTAATCTTCATGTGTCTAGCTGAATAAATGGTGATGTCTGCTAGGACTACAGCAGCGCACCTCCCTGAGGGAGTGGAGAGGACTGGGTCTGGGCTTTATGACTATAGACAGGTTGCTGTCATTCACAAAAACAAGCCCTTCAGTGAGATGCTATATCTATCATCACCCAGATGGTTAAACAGCAGCTTTATTAATTCATTATATAATAGATAACAGGCTGTCCCCCACATCTGTTTACAGTAAGTAACCATTGGAGATAGATCAAAGAGACCCCTCCCCTGTCTACCACTATAATGTATGGTGACATATATGACTCAGCTCTATCTATCATGTATGACAGCTCTATCTATCATGTCTGACTCAGCTCTCTCTATCATGTCTGACTGTAACGATCGTTGTTGGAAGGATTGGACCAAGGTGCAGTGTGGAAGGCGTTCATCATGTCTATTAATGTGAACCAGTAACAAAACAATGAAGAGTAACAAAACGAAACGTACAGCTTTGTAGGGCTAAAAAGCAACAATACAAAATCAAGATCCCACACACAACAGGTGGGGAAAGGCTGCCTAAAAATGATCCCCAATCAGAGACAGCGATAGACAGCTGCCTCTGATTCGGAACCATACCAGGCCAACATAGAAAATAAAAAACTAGACTACCCACCCTAGTCACACCCTGACCTAACCAGAAATAGAGAAATAAAAGGTTCTGGGCAACTCACTCTCTCTCTCTATCATGTCTGATTGAGTCATTCTCTGAGTGAGGGTAAAGCTATGATATCCTGACCTGTCTCTCCCTCTCACCTTTCTCCTCCTCTAACTTTACTTTGTTGTCTCTATGGCCCTCTAATGTCAGTTCCTGGAAAATTACCAGTGCATTCATACCGCATAATGGATGAGCTAACTTACATACCCAGGGACAGTGTCCCAAAAGGCACCCTTTTCCCGACATAGTGCACAACTTTAGACCAGAGCCCCATGGGCCCAGTTCAAAAGTAGTGCACTATACCCTGACTATATAGGGAATAGAGTGTCAGATATCCTCTAGTGGTGTGGGGGCTGTGCTTTAGCGGAGTGGGTGGGGTTGTATCCTTCCTGTTTGGCCCTGTCCGGGGGCATCATCGGATGGGGCCACAGTGTCTCCTGACCCCTCCTGTCTCAGCCTCCAGTATTTATGCTAGATTTAGGGGTTTTAGGCTGGGTTTCTGTATGGCACTTTGTTATATCAGCTGATGTAAGAATGGCTATATAAATACATTTGATTTGATTTGATTCATTAGGAGGAGCCAGGTAATTTAGAGATCGTACAAGCAAAGCCCTTGTGGTCTAGGAATAGTAAAGCTGGGAGCAGCATATGACTAAACCATACTGTGGATATTGAATTATACCAGATAGGACATCAACTCAGTTAGGACCAGGGGAATGGTATCATCCATGTCTTTCCTTCAACTGAAGATTGATATAAGCAGCTAGACTGCCCTCTGGTGGCAAGAAAATGTATGTCAACCTCCCCATCAGGATATGACACAATATACCGTAACTCTTTGGTTATCTTTTCATTCATCATGTAACATTTCAAAATATAGTAGAGTAGTAAATAACCAAACCAAGAAGAATCCTAAAGAAAATCAGATCAATGTCCTACTCCATTCAAAAGACATTAAGACGTCAAGTGAAAAAGTGGCGAGAAAACAATCAAAATCCCAAGTAAATTAAAGGATTCCGATATATGTCTCAGTTGTGATACAGTGGTCGAAAACACCAAAAAACATTTGGGAATTTTTTGAGTGTGACAAAGGGATTAGTGCTCCTCCCAAAACTATAACGCAAGATGCTATTAATCTTGTGTAACGGATGTGAAATGGCTAGCTAGTTAGCGGGTACGCGCTAGTAGCATTTCAATCATTTACGTCACTTGCTCTGAGACTTTATGTAGGGTTGCCCCTTGCTCTGCAAGGGCCGCTGCTTTTGTGGAGCGATGGCTAACGACGCTTCGTGGGTGACTGTTGTTGATGTGTGCAGAGGGTCCCTGGTTCGCGCCCGTGTCGGGGCGAGGGGACGGTTTAAAGTTATACTGTTACACTTGCTTTTGAAAATTGGATTGAGTAGCTCTATAATTCCATTTCAGCTTCATCGCCTTTCAGTTTAAATGCAGCAGCAGCCAACACACACACACACACACTGGGGGTGAGATGTCGACGACCCCAGACCAACATGATGGAGGGAGGGCCCTCACTGATACAGAAGGTAATAAACAGTCAATGGAGTTACTCAAACTGATTAAACAAATCACGCTGTTCCCATTAGTGGTTATTGACTCATAACAACTGGAGCATAGATAACACAATAGCATACTTAAGTAATAATGCACGAGGGGGTGTGGTATATGACCAATATACCACGGCTAAGAGTTGTTCTTAGGGATGACGCAATGTGGAGTATACAGCCTGGATGCAGCCCTTAGCCGTGGTATATTGGTCATATACCACAAACCCTGAGATGACTTATTGCTATTATTTACTGGTTACCAACGTAATTTAAAGAGTACAAATAAATGTTTTGTCATACTTGTGGTATACGGTCTGATATACCATGGCTGTCAGCCAATCTGCATTCAGGGCTCGAACCATCCAGTTTATACTGTTTAATATAAGCCAAAGTACATATAAATATACTGTATGGGTACATGGATGGTACATCATTTCCTATAAAGGGGACCATAATAATAAGTGATGTATGACGAAACAGTTTAAGATTAGACTAGTTCTCAAGAATCACAGGAATATTAAGAGCAATGGCCAGAGTGGTTCTGTGTTTTATTCAAAGTCACTTTCACTTTGAGTGCAAATTGAGATAAGTCATCTTATCCAGTGTGTAGACGTTCCCTTTTGATGGTGTGAAAAATTAAGTATAAATTAATTCAATATAAGTCTTTATTGAGGGTCAGGACTGCTATTGAGTTCTGGAAGGGTGAAGGTAAATCCTTTTAATCGAGTTTTTTCAAATTTGTCATGTATTTTAATGCATGTGTGTCTGTGTGAGTCAGTGCAGTGTGTCTAGTTCACCTGTAGAGGGCATAGTGGCAATAAGACACGCTGTCTGTCATGACAATGCGCTTGGAGTGAGGGAAGAAAGGGTTGAAGTAAAAAGGTTAGAGGCTCTATAACAAATGGTCCTTATAAGACAATTGGCCATGAATGATGCTCAGCTAGCCAATCAGAGCAGATTTTCACAGGTTATAGAAGGTTAAACAGTAGAGATGGATGAAGGGCAGAGTTGACCAAGTCTCTGGATGCTAACTGATGATTAAGGTATTTCTATCATATACAGACGGGGTGCGACGGTTGAGAACCTGTGTGGGCTGTGTTTAACAGATGACTTGGGAGAGACATTGGATCTATGCGCAAGATGATCACAATCAAAACTCCTCAATGCTTGTTGTGGCAATTTCCTGTATTACCAAATGAGGAGAGTTACAAACCACACACTAGTCAGAGTTATACTTAAACTTAATCTTTAATAATATGAGCTTTACAATAGCCCTTTGACTCTCAGATCAATTCAGTGTCTATAATGAACTCTGAGAGTACCAACATAATGGCAACTGAGATCTTTTATAGCAAAGATCCACCCCCCTAGTCGACATGACAAACAACAGATAATAGGAACTGTTCAAAAAGAAAGACTTTTACTTGAGAGAGGAGTATCCCTTAGCCAGATTGCATTCGCTATAAATTATCGCTCAGTTTGGTCTCTAAAACGAGGTTCTAATCTCATTCCTGGTACTTCATAGTACAAAAACATTACCTTTACTATCTGGAATACTCTTTAGGATTTATTGGCCAAAGAAATCGTAAATCTCCTCTGTCAGTGCTGTCTCATAGAGGCCCATCCTCAGTGGAACACTGAACACACAATAGTCGACAGATTCTATTCTGTCGAATAAAACAACCATTCTAATGCAATACAAAGATTATAATATAATTTTACAAGCACTATAACATAATCTTGCAATTTTCCACGACATGCTTCAGTCTGACAGTCCATCCACAGGTGGAGAGAGGTTTATTGGGGGGACTGATCCCTTGTTCAAGGGTCAGTGGAAGAGCTAATCAGATCCCAAACCGAGCAGTAGTATAGAGTTTGGCCAATTGCTATATTGAATGCTGTAATTCTCTGTGAAAATGTGAAAATATTGCCTCTTCGCTTCATATGCTGCTGTAATACAGTCTCATTGTTATGTCATAAATTTGCAGAGCATTGTTTTAAAAAGCCTATTTAAAAACAACTTGAATAACAGTAAATAAGACTCAAAAGAAGACTCAGATGCTAAATATTGTTATAAAATATTTTAATCTCCTGATGTGCATGCTTGATTCACATAGAAGAGATTTGTGGACAGTATCACTGCTTCCTCAGGGTTACTTTAATACATCACATTTTACATTTATATTATTAACATTTCATGTCCTTCTGAAACAAATTGAGCTCGATATTATGTGATTAAACAGCAGGGAACAAATGTAAGCAATTAGTGAGTCTTGTTGTTTCCACCATAAACATTGGTTTATTGATGACAGTAATTAAACATTAATTATCATAATAGAAGAATGGTGTTGTCTTATACCTAAAATAATTGATATTTTTTTAAACAACAATAAAACAAGTCACAAAATGTAAATAATATGGGTTAAAGAAAATACACCAAGCATACATCATTCTCAATACCTGCCACATTTAAACAGACACTCTTATCGAGATCAAGTATGGTTGAGTGCCTTGCTCAAGGGTACATTGACAGATGTTTCACCTAGTCGACTCAGGGAATCAAACCAGTAACCTTTCAGTTACTGGCCCAACGCTCTTAACCTCTAGGCTAACTGCCACTCTTGTCAGCAGTTATAAGCTACAAACAGTGAAACGGCACTCTAGAATGAATGCAGTTACTCATTTAGCTGAAAGCTTTCATGTCATATTAAAATAATTCATAAATGATTACTCCCACAATTAGTTCCACAATCGCTAACCCTAACCCTAACGGACCATCCAAGGTGATATTTGTCAGTTGCTCTCCAAAAGTGAAGAGAACAATTGTTTTCTCTCTGATTTTACCCAAGGCTTCTTCCAATTGTTCTAATATCCCTCTCTCACCCTCTGTGAATCGGTCAATCTGAAGGACCAATAAGTACACACTAGACTCAACCCCACAGAGCTTTTTACAATCTTCATCGGAATTTTTAACACATTCATGGAAGAAGTCAGGGGTATCAATGACCTTAACCTCTGTCCCAAATAACCTCCTCTGTCCTACCTGACACTCTCTAGTAACAGGTGCAGAGCTTGCAGAAGACTCAAAACACTTTGTTCCAATGATTGTGTTTCCACTAGCACTCTTTCCAGTGCCTGCATGACCCAGCAACATGATGTTCAACATGTTGCTTTCATGTTTCTCTTGACCGGGATAATTTTCACCTGATTAAACAATTAGAATAGCAAACAACTATGTGAGAACTCGTAGGGAGAACTGTCTAATGTCGAGGAAATATTCTACAAACAGCTAATTAAGGCATTAACCCTGTAAGTTTTAAATGAAACTACATGAATGTGTAAATAAATTGACATTATAATGGTAGGTTTAATCATTTAAAAAGTTACACTTACTGTGTGACATGTTCCTCTTCTTGTTTCACCAGAAACTGCTTGTCACAGATACAAAACGCCTGAAAAGAGAAAAGGATGGAACCTTATTCACACTGGGTATTCATTACAGTTATACATCTCACACTGAATAATATCTAACTACAGGTACACTGACTTTTCCCATTGGTTGATTCATTAGTTATCTGTTCATTGACAAGTTCAATGTGAGGAAACTTTCAGTACTTTTTTCAATAGACTTCCACTTTTCTAAAAATCATAGACTTGGCCGAAAAAAAGTACATAGGTTGGCCTTCAGCACATGGTCTGTAAAAATCTGAACGAGTTCTACATCTTCCTTATATACTGTATTGTACAGAGATAAGGCAGGTTGGGTGGGCGGTTCTAAGAGAACTTGGGGGATATAACATTGGAAAAAGCAGTTTCTCTTCATTCATTTAACTTCATCAAGACAATGGGTTTCTTTTCCTCAAAGCCAGAGCCTGAAAAACCTGAGCCTGAAGTGCCTGCAGGTGAGAATTGATTGATTGTAACTTTGCAGTTCAGATCCTGTACATTTCTTTACTGGTTTTGATCATTAACATTGTATTATGTTTGCAGGTTGTGACCTGAGAATTGTATTGATTGGAAAAACTGAATCTGGTAAAAGTTCAAGTGGAAACAACATGCTGGGCAAAGAAGTATTTACAACAGCACCTCTGTCTACCTCAGTGACTGATAAATGTAGGGAAGAAAAGGTTCAAGAAAATAGATGGTTAAATGTGGTGTGGAGTGTTAGACACAGATGGTAGTAGGAAAAGACTGTATATCCAAAGAGAGATACTGACATGTCTTGAAGTCACATCCCCTGGTCCTCATGTCTTCCTGTTGGTGATGAAGTTGGGGACATGGAAAGACGTTGATCAGAGATCTGTGGAGGTCTTGGAGGAACTCTTTCCACAAGTCTACAAGCACATGATTGTGCTCTTTACTCATGGTGATGGACTTGGGGAAAAAAACAATACATGACTTTGTAAGTGATGGTCATTCAAATCTTGGCAGATGGCAGATATCATGTTTTCAACAACAAAAGTCGTAGGAGAGATCAAGTTGTTGAGCTGGTCAGGAAGATTGATGAATTGGTGGCAGTGGAAGGGATCTCTGACCATGTAGATTAAGGATTATGTTTACACCAACATGAAATGTACATGTTTTTTTCCAATGAATAACACATTGTTTATTGAATATATAATGAGCTTTGCTAAAATGACAATACGCATGTTGTATTTATTTTCAGTTATACTATATGTTGTCGATAGGTTAATCCCAAATGTCTATTGGATGTAACAATAAATGGGAGCAGCATATTTTACCACCAAATTATTTACAGCAATAAAATAATGAATGTCCAACAACTATTGTTCTTTAAGCATCATAAGGCATGCTATATATACTTAATTGTTGAACATTGCGAATATAATGTGAACACATTCGTTGCTGTTTGTAATATACATTTTTTGTATTTTCTACAATTTGGTTGTTAATATTTAGTATATTTTCTTTTTCACAGTTATTATTTTCAACTTCTATTATTTAAAATTCAATTTCGCAACATTTTTAAATGTAAATTGTTTGTGATGCTAAATGTCACTCTCAATCTACCCAGGGACAACAGATGAAAACTAGCCAGAAAGCAAAGTCTGGCCTATTGACAGAAATGTTAATTGATGTGCTTTGTCCCTGTCAAATAAATAAATAATCTGGCCTTTCTATATATGGTAAATCATATTCAATATAGACGGCCATACTGCACAACGGAGACTTGTTTTTGAGCAGTTCGCTATCAAACTTCAACTCAAAGTTGATGTAATCAAAAGTGAATGATCACTGCATTGTGATGATTTTCCATATTTAGCGCTCGTGGGATGCCATATCAAATCAAATGTATTTATATAGCCCTTCGTACATCAGCTAATATCTCGAAGTGCTGTACAGAAACCCAGCCTAAAACCCCAAACAGCAAGCAATGCAGGTGTAGAAGCACGGTGGCTAGGAAAAACTCCCTAGAAAGGCCAAAACCTAGGAAGAAACCTAGAGAGGAACCAGGCTATGAGGGGTGGCCAGTCCTCTTCTGGCTGTGCTGGGTGGAGATTATAACAGAACATGGCCAAGATGTTCAAATGTTCATAAATGACCAGCATGGTCAAATAATAACAATCACAGTAGTTATCGAGGGTGTAGCAAGTCAGCACCTCAGGAGTAAATGTCAGTTGGCTTTTCATAGCCGATCATTAAGAGTATCTCTACCGCTCCTGCGGTCTCTAGAGAGTTGAAAACAGCAGGTCTGGGACAGGTGGCACGTCCGGTGGACAGGTCAGGGTTCCATAGCCGCAGGCAGAACAGTTGAAACTGGAACAGCAGCAAGGCCAGGTGGACTGGGGACAGCAAGGAGTCATCATGCCCGGTAGTCCTGACGCATGGTCCTAGGGCTCAGGTCCTCCGAGAGAGAGAAAGAAAGAGAGAAGGAGAGAATTAGAGAGAGCATACTTAAATTCACACAGGACACCGGATAAGACAGGAGAAGTACTCCAGATATAACAAACTGACCCAAGCCCCCCGACACATAAACTACTGCAGCATAAATACTGGAGGCTGAGACAGGAGGGGTCAGGAGACACTGTGACCCCATCCGATGATACCCCCGGACAGGGCCAAACAGGAAGGATATAACCCCACCCACTTTGCCAAAGCACAGCCCCCGCACCACTAGAGGGATATCCTCAACCACCAACTTACAATCCTGAGACAAGGCCGAGTATAGCCCACAAAGGTCTCCACCACAGCACAACCAAGGGGGGGCGCCAACCCAGACAGGAAGTTCACGTCAGTAACTCAACCCACTCAAGTGACGCACCCTTCCTAGGGACGGCATGAAAGAGCACCAGTAAGCCAGTGACCCAGCCCCTGTAATAGGGTTAGAGGCAGAGAATCCCAGTGGAGAGAGGGGAACCGGCCAGGCAGAGACAGCAAGGGCGGTTCGTTGCTCCAGAGCCTTTCCGTTCATCTTCACACTCCTGGGCCAGACTACACTCCATCATATGACCTACTGAAGAGATAAGTCTTCAGTAAAGATTTAAAGGTTGAGACCGAGTCTGCGTCTCTCACATGGGTAGGCAGACCATTCCATAAAAATGGAGATCTATAGGAGAAAGCCCTGCCTCCAGCTGTTTGCTTAGAAATTCTAGGGACAATTAGGAGGCCTGCGTCTTGTGACCGTAGCGTACGTGTAGGTATGTACGGCAGGACCAACTCAGAAAGATAGGTAGGAGCAAGCCCATGTAACGCTTTGTAGGTTAACAGTAAAACCTTGAAATCAGCCCTTGCCTTAACAGGAAGCCAGTGTAGGGAAGCTAGCACTGGAGTAATATGATACAATTTTGGGGTTCTAGTCAGTATTCTAGCAGCCGTATTTAGCACTAACTGAAGTTTATTTAGTGATTTATCTGGGTAGCCGGAAAGTAGAGCATTGCAGTAGTCTAACCTAGAAGTAACAAAAGCATGGATTAATTTTTCTGCATCATTTTTGGACAGAAAATGTCTGATTTTTGCAATGCTACGTAGATGGAAAAAAGCTGTCCTTGAAACAGTGTTTATATGTTCGTCAAAAGAGAGATCTGGGTCCAGAGTAACGCCGAGGTCCTTCACAGTTTTATTTGAGACGACTTTACAACCATCAAGATTAATTGTCAGATTCAACAGAAGATCTCTTTGTTTCTTGGGACCTAGAACAAGCATCTCTGTTTTGTCCGAGTTTAAAAGTAGAAAGTTTTCAGCCATCCACTTCCTTATGTCTGAAACACAGGCTTCTAGCGAGGGAAATTTTGGGGCTTCACCATGTTTCATTGAAATGTACAGCTGTGTCATCCGCATAGCAGTGAAAGTTAACATTATGTTTTCGAATAACATCCCCAAGAGGTAAAATATATAGTGAAAACAATAGTGGTCCTAAAACGGAACCTTGAGGAACACCGAAATGTACAGTTGATTTGTCAGAGGACAAACCATTCACAGAGACAAACTGATATCTTTCCGACAGATAAGATCTAAACCAGGCCAGAACTTGTCCGTGCAGACCAATTTGGGTTTCCAGTCTCTCCAAAAGAATGTGGTGATCGATGGTGTCAAAGGCAGCACTAAGGTCTAGAAGCACGAGGACAGATGCAGAGCCTCGGTCTGACGCCATTAAAAGGTAATTTACCACCTTCACAAGTGCAGTCTCAGTGCTATGATGGGGTCTAAAACCAGACTGAAGCATTTCGTATACATTGTTTGTCTTCAGGAAGGCAGTGAGTTGCTGCGCAACAGCTTTTTCTAAAATTTTTGAGAGGAATGGAAGATTCGATATAGGCCGATAGTTTTTTATATTTTCCGGGTCAAGGTTTGGCTTTTTCAAGAGAGGCTTTATTACTGCCACTTTTAGTGAGTTTGGTACACATCCGGTGGATAGAGAACTATGTGTATGTTTTCCATTCCTGTCTGCACCTCTCCCTGTAAGCTTCACAGACGCTCCCCTTGGCTGCAACCCTTCTAGTTTAGTGTACCCTGCGAGCACAACCCATGTGCAATTGCGGGTCTCTGGCAGCGTTTGAAACTGCCGATCTGCGGTCGAGAATGCTTAGTTCATCTCAGCCTATGCTGCCCTTCAGTCCCCAAACGTTTTGGCCCTGATGGAGACATGGATCACCCCAGAGAACGCTGAGTTCATCTCAGCCTACGCTGACCTTCAGTCCCTTGACTTTTTGGCCCTGATGGAGACATGGATCACCCCAGAGAACACTGAGTTCATCTCAGCCTACGCTGACCTTCAGTCCCTAAACGTTTTGGCCCTGATGGAGACATGGATCACCCCAGAGAACACTGAGTTCATCTCAGCCTATGCTGACCTTCAGTCCCTAAACGTTATGGCCCTGATGGAGACATGGATCACACAAGAGAACACTGCTTCTCCAGCTGCTCTTTCTCCATCTGACTAGGTTTTCTCTCATAGTCCGAGAGCATCTGGTCATCGCGGTGGTGGCACAGGTCTACTCATTTCTCCAAAGTGGAGATTTTCTCTTTTCTCCCGCTCTTACCTGTCCATCTTCTCAGTTGAATTCCATGCTGTCACTGTCCCTTGTCCACTCAAGCTTAACATTGTTGTCATCTATCGCCCACCAGTCGCCCTTGGAGAGTTCCTCAATGAGCTTAACACCTTGATAAGCTTATTTCCTGACGATGGCTCATCACTTTTCGTACTTGGCGACTTCAACCTCCCGACATCTGCCTTCGATTAATTTCTTTCCAACTATCTCTATCCTCTTTTGACCTCCCCCCAATCCCCTCCAACTCACAAGGCAGGCAATACTCTTGATCTCATCTTTACCATAGGCTGCTTGGCTACTAATCTCACTGTAACCCCCATCCAGGTCTCTGATCACTACTTTGTTTCCTTTTCTGTCTCCCTTTCCTCCAACCCTAAACACTTTACCCCTAGATGGTCTAGATGGTCATGCGACATCGCAATCTTCGCTCTCTCTCTCCCACTAATCTCTCTTCTTCTATCATCTCTCCCTTCTGTTAATACGTGTCCCTTCTGTCTCCTGATTCTGCCTCTTCAACCCTACTCTCCTCCCTTTCCGCATCCTATGAATCGCACTGTCCCCTTTCCTTCCGGCTGGCTCGGCCCTCCACTCCTGCTATGTGGCTAAGTGACTCATTGCGAGCTTACAGAACAGGGCTGCAGGCAGCTGAGCAAAAATGGAGGAAAACTACACTTCTGGAGGACCTATCATCCTTCCAGTCCCTCCTCTCTACCTTCTCTTCCTCTGTATCTGCTGCTAAAGCCTTAGGAAACTCTTTTCCACCTTCTCCTCCCTCTTGAATCCTCCACACCCTCCCTCCTCCCTCTCTGCGGACGACTTTGTCAACCACTTTGAAAAAAAGGTTGACGACATCCACTACTCATTCACTCAGCCTATTGAGTCCACTGGTCTCACTCACACAGAACTATCCTACGCCTTGACCTCTTTCTCCCCTCTCTCTCCCGAGGACATCCTGCAACTAGTGAGGTCTGGCCGCCCGGCTACTTGCCCGCTCGACCCCATCACCTCCTCCCTTCTCCAGACCATCTCTGGATGGAGACCTCCCATTCCTCGCTTCCCTCAACTCATCCCTGACCACTGGCTGTGTCCCCTCTGACTTCAAAATGGCCTGAGTTGCTCCCGTCCTTTACCCCTTCTTTATTTTCTTTCCAAAACACTCGAGCGTGTAGCCTTTGATTAACTTTCTCGATATCTCTCTCAGAACGATCTTCTTGACCCCAACCAGTCAGGCTTCAAGACGAGTCACTCAACCGAGACTGCTCTTCTGTGTCACGGAGGCTCGCCGCACTGCCAAAGCTGGCTCTCTCTCCTCTGTTCTCACCCTCCTAGATCTATCCACTGCCTTTTTACACTGTGAACCATCAGATCCTCCTTTCCACTCTCTCAGGGCTGGGCGTCTCAGGCTAAGCACACTCTTGGATTGCTTCCTGCCTGGCAGGCTGCTCCTACCACGTGTCGTGGAGAGGATCTCTGTCTGCCCCACATACTCTCACTACTGGTGTCCCCCAGGGCTCGGATCTAGATCCTCTCCTCTTCTCTCTATACACCAAGCCACTCAGATCCATCATATCCTCACATGGACTTTCCTATCATTGCTATGCGGATGACACTCAACTACTTTTCTCCTTCCCCCCTTCTGACACGCAGGTGGTGACACGCATCTCTGTGTGCCTGACAGATATCTCAACTTGGATGTTGGCCCACCACCTCAAGCTCAACCTCGACCAGTCGGAACTGCTCTTCCTCCTGGGGAAGGCATGCCCGCTCAAAGACCTCCATCACGGCTGACAACTCCACACCGTCATCCTCCCAGAGTGCAAAGAACCTTGGCGTGACCCTGGACAACACTCTTTCGTTCTCTGCAAACATCAAAGCAGTGACCCACTCCTACAGGTTCATGCTCTACAACATCCGCAGAGTACGACCCTACCTCAAATCAAATCAAATCAAATCAAATAAAATTTTATTAGTCACATACACATGGTTAGCAGATGTTAATGCGAGTGTAGCGAAATGCTTGTGCTTCTAGTTCCGACAATGCAGTAATAACCAACAAGTAATCTAACCTAACAATTCCACAACTACTACCTTACACACACACACAAGTGTAAAGGGATAAAGAATATGTACATAAAGATGTATGAATGAGTGGTGGTACAGAACGGCATGGCAGATGCAGTAGATGGTATAGAGTACGGTATATACATATGAGATGAGTACTGTAGGGTATGTAAACATAAAGTGGCATAGTTTAAAGTGGCTAGTGGTACATGTATTACATAAAGATGGCAAGATGCAGTAGATGATATAGAGTACAGTATATACATATGAGATGGGTAATGTAGGGTATGTAAACATTATATTAAGTGGCATTGTTTAAAGTGGCTAGTGGTACATTTTTACATAATTTCCATCAATTCACATTTTTAAAGTGGCTGGAGTTGAGTCAGTATGTTGGCAGCGGCCGCTAAATGTTAGTGGTGGCTGTTTAACAGTCTGATGGCCTTGAGATAGAAGCTGTTTTTCAGTCTCTCGGTCCCTGCTTTGATGCACCTGTACTGACCTCGCCTTCTGGATGATAGCGGGGTGAACAGGCAGTGGCTTGGGTGGTTGTTGTCCTTGATGATCTTTATGGCCTTCCTGTGACATCGGGTGGTGTAGGTGTCCTGGAGGGCAGGTAGTTTGCCCCCGGTGATGCGTTCTGCAGACCTCACTACCCTCTGGAGAGCCTTACGGTTGTGGGCAGAGCAGTTGCCGTACCAGGCGGTGATACAGCCCGACAGGATGCTCTCGATTGTGCATCTGTAGAAGTTTGTGAGTGCTTTTGGTGACAAGCCGAATTTCTTCAGCCTCCTGAGGTTGAAGAGGCGCTGCTGCGCCTTCTTCACAACGCTGTCTGTGTGGGTGGACCAATTCAGTTTGTCCGTGATGTGTACACCGAGGAACTTAAAACTTTCCACCTTCTCCACTATTGACCCGTCGATGTGGATAGGGGGGTGCTCCCTCTGCTGTTTCCTGAAGTCCACAATCATCTCCTTTGTTTTGTTGACGTTGAGTGTGAGGTTATTTTCCTGACACCACACTCCGAGGGCCCTCACCTCCTCCCTGTAGGCCGTCTCGTCGTTGTTGGTAATCAAGCCTACCACTGTAGTGTCATCCGCAAACTTGATGATTGAGTTGGAGGCGTGCATGGCCACGCAGTCGTGGGTGAACAGGGAGTACAGGAGAGGGCTCAGAACGCACCCTTGTGGGGCCCCAGTGTTGAGGATCAGCGGGGTGGAGATGTTGTTACCTACCCTCACCACCTGGGGGCGGCCCGTCAGGAAGTCCAGGACCCAGTTGCACAGGGCGGGGTCGAGACCCAGGGTCTCGAGCTTGATGACGAGTTTGGAGGGTACTATGGTGTTAAATGCTGAGCTGTAATCGATGAACAGCATTCTCACATGGGTATTCCTCTTGTCCAGATGGGTTAGGGCAGTGTGCAGTGTGGTTGCGATTGCGTCGTCTGTGGACCTATTGGGTCGGTAAGCAAATTGGAGTGGGTCTAGGGTGTCCGGTAGGGTGGAGGTGATATGGTCCTTGACTAGTCTCTCAAAGCACTTCATGATGACGGAAGTGAGTGCTACGGGGCGGTAGTCGTTTAGCTCAGTTACCTTAGCTTTCTTGGGAACAGGAACAATGGTGGCCCTCTTGAAGCATGTGGGAACAGCAGACTGGGATAAGGATTGATTGAATATGTCCGTAAACACACCAGCCAGCTGGTCTGCGCATGCTCTGAGGACGCGGCTGGGAATGCCGTCTGGGCCTGCAGCCTTGCGAGGGTTAACACGTTTAAATGTTTTACTCACCTCGGCTGCAGTGAAGGAGAGCCCGCAGGTTTTGGTAGGGGGCCGTGTCAGTGGCACTGCACCGTCCTCAAAGCGGGCAAAAAAGTTATTAAGCCTGTCTGGGAGCAAGACATCCTGGTCCGCGACGGGGCCGGTTTTCTTTTTGTAATCCGTGATTGACTGTAGACCCTGCCACATACCTCTTGTGTCTGAGCTGTTGAATTGCGACTCGATTTTGTCTCTGTACTGGGACTTAGCCTGTTTGATTGCCTTGCGGAGAGAATAGCTACACTGTTTGTATTCGGTCATGCTTCCGGTCACCTTGCCCTGGTTAAAAGCAGTGGTTCGCGCTTTCAGTTTCACGCGAATGCTGCCGTCAATCCACGGTTTCTGGTTTGGGAATGTTTTAATCGTTGCTGTGGGTACGACATCGTCAATGCACTTCCTAATGAACTCGCTCACCGAATCAGCATATTCATCAATATTGTTGTTGGACGCGATGCGGAACATATTCCAATCCGCGTGATCGAAGCAGTCTTGAAGCGTGGATTCAGATTGGTCGGACCAGCGTTGAACAGACCTGAGCGCGGGAGCTTGTTGTTTGAGTTTCTGTTTGTAGGCTGGAATCAACAAAATGGAGTCGTGGTCAGCTTTTCCGAAAGGGGGGCGGGGGAGGGCCTTATATGCGTCGCGGAAATTAGTATAACAATGATCTAGTGTTTTTCCAGCCCTGGTAGCACAATCGATATGCTGATTTGTTTTTAGATTAGCCTTGTTAAAATCCCATTTTAACCCTACCTCACACAGGAAGCGGCGCAGGTCCTAATCCAGGAACTTGTCCTCTCTCGTCTGGACTACTGCAACTCGCTTTTGCCTGGGCTCCCCGCTTGTGCCATCAAACCCCTGCAACTTATCCAGAACGCAGCAGCCTGCCTGGTTTTCAACCTTCCCGAGTTATCTCATGTCACCCCGCTCCTCCGCACACTCCACTGGCGTCCAGTCGAAGCTCACATCCACTATAAGACCATGGTGTTTACCTACGGAGCAGCAAGAGGAACTGCCCCTCCCTACCTTCAGGCTACGCTCAAACTCTACACCCCAACCTGAGCACTCCGTTCTGCCACCTCTGGTCTCTTGGCCCTCCCACCCCTATGGGAGGGCAGCTCCCTATCAGCCCAGTCCAAGCTCTTCTCTGTCCTGTCACCCCAATGGTGGAACCAGCTTCCCACTGAAACAGGGACAGCAGAGTCCCTGCCCATCTTCTGAAAACATCTGAAACCCTCGACTTCTTCAAACAGTATCCTAAATCATCCTCCTCCTGACATCGACCCCCTCCCCCCTCACACCCCCCTTCTAGCTCTGACTACTGACAGCTACGTTTTTCAGGAAAAAATGTACTTTCTAGTACTGTGTGGTTGTCCCACCTAGCTATCTTAAGATGTATACACTAACTGTAAGGGGCTCTGTGGTAATGTATCAATACTCTGGATCGATCAACTCTTCAACAGTCATTGAGTCTGGCACGCGAGACTACAGGGGCTCTGTGGTAATGTATCAATACTCTGGATCGATCAACTCTTCAACAGTCATTGAGTCTGGCACGCGAGACTACAGGGGCTCTGTGGTAATGTATCAATACTCTGGATCGATCAACTCTTCAACAGTCATTGAGTCTGGCACGCGAGACTACAGGGGCTCTGTGGTAATGTATCAATACTCTGGATCGATCAACTCTTCAACAGTCATTGAGTCTGGCACGCGAGACTACAGGGGCTCTGTGGTAATGTATCAATACTCTGGATCCATGAACTCTTCAACAGTCATTGAATCTGGCACGCCAGACTACAGGGGCTCTGTGGTAATGTATCAATACTCTGGATCCATGAACTCTTCAACAGTCATTGAATCTGGCACGCCAGACTACAGGGGCTCTGCCCTGTATTGTGGTAATGTCTTAATACTATGGCCACTGCTCTATAAAGAAAATACAGCATTATACTGGGTGAATGATTTCTGGACAGATGCTTTGAGTCTTTTTCAGAAGGATTCAAACAGGTACAGCATACCCAGTGGGCAAAACTTGTTGATATGATGTCATTTTTAACCAGTTTTGTTCCCTGCTTAGGTTCCACCTGATCCAAAGGATACGTGTAAAGGCACGAACTTTAAATATCCTCTCATATCAATACCCATGTTTACTTGACAACGCATGTAAGTCTAAACCTTTAGTCGTAGCCTGACAAAACTGAGTCTTAGTTACTGTGTTGTGGAAGGTTGGTTTACGAGGTGGCTTCATAGCTCAGAAAAACCCTTCCTCTCTTGTCATCACTTCTGATAAGTGTCTATCTGTCAGGGCTTACGATAAGCGTCACCCGGGCTGCCAGACCACAGGCTCAGCTGTATATAGACCGCAGTCAACCCGGGTGGTGTTTCTTAGTAAGCAACCCAACCCAGGACTGCTAGGATGTAGCATACAAAGGGGCTTCACAGCACAAACCACCTGTGTGTTTTACCTTGTACCGTTCAGGGCCCTGAAGGTACAGTAAATGGACTGTGTCTATCTAAAATGAAACCAAGAATGAGTGAATGCAGAAGCTACAACTTATGTCCTGTATGTCGGCATTGACACTCAGTATGTTAATAAGATACGCTGGATTAGACCGAGTACGGCAGCCGTAGCTCTCTCTCTCTCTCTCTATCTGTCTCTCTATCTGTCTCTCTATCTGTCTCTCTCTCTATCTGTCTCTCTATCTGTCTCTCTATCTGTCTCTCTCTCTGTCTCTCTATCTGTCTCTCTCTCTGTCTCTCTCTCTGTCTCTCTATCTGTCTCTCTCTCTGTCTCTCTCTCTGTCTCTCTGTCTCTCTCTCTCTGTCTCTCTGTCTCTCTCTCTCTCTCTCTCTCTCTGTCTCTCTATCTGTCTCTCTCTCTGTCTCTCTCTCTGTCTCTCTGTCTCTCTCTCTCTGTCTCTCTGTCTCTCTCTCTCTCTCTCTCTCTCTCTCTCTGTCTCTCTCTCTGTCTCTCTCTCTGTCTCTCTGTCTCTCTCTCTCTGTCTCTCTGTCTCTCTCTCTGTCTCTCTCTCTGTCTCTCTCTCTCTCTCTCTCTCTCTCTCTCTCTCTCTGTCTCTCTCTCTGTCTCTCTCTCTGTCTCTCTGTCTCTCTCTCTCTGTCTCTCTGTCTCTCTCTCTGTCTCTCTCTCTGTCTCTCTCTCTCTCTCTCTCTCTCTCTCTCTCTCTCTCTCTCTCTCTCTCTCTCTCTCTGTCTCTCTCTCTGTCTCTCTATCTGTCTCTCTCTCTGTCTCTCTCTCTGTCTCTCTGTCTCTCTCTCTCTGTCTCTCTGTCTCTCTCTCTCTCTCTCTCTCTCTCTCTCTCTGTCTCTCTATCTGTCTCTCTCTCTGTCTCTCTCTCTGTCTCTCTGTCTCTCTCTCTCTGTCTCTCTGTCTCTCTCTCTCTCTCTCTCTCTCTCTCTCTCTGTCTCTCTCTCTGTCTCTCTCTCTGTCTCTCTGTCTCTCTCTCTCTGTCTCTCTGTCTCTCTCTCTCTCTCTCTCTGTCTCTCTCTCTATCTGTCTCTCTCTCTGTCTCTCTCTCTGTCTCTCTGTCTCTCTCTCTCTGTCTCTCTGTCTCTCTGTCTCTCTGTCTCTCTGTCTCTCTGTCTCTCTGTCTCTCTCTCTCTGTCTCTCTCTCTCTCTGTCTCTCTCTCTCTCTCTCGCTCTCTCTCTCTCTCTCTCTCTCTCTCTCTGTCTCTCTCTCTCTCTGTCTCTATCTGTCTCTCTCTCTGTCTCTCTCTCTGTCTCTCTCTCTGTCTCTCTCTCTGTCTCTCTGTCTCTCTCTCTCTGTCTCTCTGTCTCTCTGTCTCTCTGTCTCTCTGTCTCTCTGTCTCTCTGTCTCTCTCTCTCTCTCTCTCTCTCTCTCTCTCTCTCTCTCCTTGCAGACTGAAAGTGGTGGGCGAGTATCTCAGCAGTTTCAGTCTCACTTTGTCCACATTAAATGCACTCTGCTACAACCAAGGCATGGTAGTGAGTGCAGGACTTCCTCATAATGAAGTTAGGTCCTATACATTCACAATACTGCATGGTAACAGATCTTATCTACTTCATGCAACAAACATTCACAATACCGCACGGGAACAGATCTTATCTACTTTATACAACAAACATTCACAATACCGCACGGGAACAGATCTTATCTACTTTATACAACAGACGTTCACAATACTGCACGGTAACAGAACTTATCTTCGTATCTAAGAGAGATTCAAACTCTGGAGAGACGATAAGCAGACCAAAAATAAAACTTTCACATGTCCCTTTGTTCACAGTATGTGTAACCGTGTTGAGATTACAGTACGATAGTCTGTGGTGAGCCACAGACATTTAGTCCAATAGAAACTAACAGCAAATGATGTTGTCGGTAGCGTTCTGTAATGTTTCATGGCGGTGAGTGGTTCTTCCTGCTTCTAGACATCTTTCTCATGTGATTAAACTCACAGCATCATCCCTTCAGGTGGACTGTTAAGATCTTTTAAACACAAGTTTATTCACTTTAGTGCGTTATATTGGGGTGGCAGGTAGCCTAGCGGTTAGAGCGTTCGGCCAGTCCCTGAAAGGTTGCTGGATCCACTCCCTGAGCTGTCAAGATAAAAATCTGTCATTCTACCCCTGAACAAGGCAGTTAACCCACTGTTCCCCGGTAGGCCGTCATTGTAAATGAGAATTTGTTCTTAACTGATTTGCTTAGTTAAATAAAGGTAACTTTACTTTTTTTTTTGATTGAATGAATGAATCAATATGGACAATATCTATTCACATGCAGTACAGGCCTACACAGTCATTTACCAATGACTTGTTATTCCCGCTGTAGGGTGACAGGCTGTGTCAATATGATGATAATGGCAGCGTCAACTCTGTGGTTGAAGGTTGGGACACGTCCCAGAGTGGCGCAGCGGTCTAAGGCACTGCATGTCTGTCACTACAGACACCCTGGTTCGATTCCAGGCTGTATCACAACCCGGCCGTGATTGGAAGTCCCATAGGGTGGCGCACAATTGGCCCAGTGTCATCCGGGTTTGGCCGTGGTAGGCTGTCATTGTAAATAAGAATTTGTTCTTAACTGACTTGGCCTAGTTAAATAATTATTTTACTAATAAATAAACATCAACACAGTCTCATTAGAATATGTCAAAATAGAGACATGTAACCATTGTAGTCATACTGCACGTCACCCATGTTGACATATCAGTTATATATAATTTATGATGGCAGATGCTTGGTTTCTTTACACGTCTACCTGACATGACCTTTACCCTCCCCCCTCTCTCCTCATCTACATAATCGGGGAGACAGTTGCATCCTCTGCGGAATTTCCGCGAGCGTTTAACCCACGTGTCACTTCCTTTGCACTGTCAGCAAAGAGTGTGTGGGAGAGTACACGTCTCACAGAACAGCCAACAGTGTAAAATGTAAACTAAATATTGTCTAAATTATAGATTGATCAACTTCGAGAGGTCAATTAATCGGTTCCAATGGTCTCATTATTTGTGATATTTAACCATTGTTTTATATATTTTTTATTTATTTCACCTTTATTTTAGCATTAACAATGGAGTGATAGATGTGCAGATGATGATGTGCAAGTAGAGATACTGGGGTGCAAAAGAGCAAGAGGATAAGTAACAATATGGGGATGAGGTAGTTGTGTGTGCTATTTACAGATTGGCTGTGCACGGGTACAGTGATCGGTAAGCTGCTCTGACAGCTGATGCTTAGAGAGGGAGATATAAGACTTCAGCTTCAGTGATTTTTGCAGTTCGTTCCAGTCATTGGCAGCAGAGAACTGGAAGGAAAGGTGGCCAAAGGGAGTGTTGGCTTTGGGGATGACCAGTGAAATATACCTGCTGGAGCACGTGCTACGGGTGGGTGTTGCTATGGTGACCAGTGAGCTGAGTTAAGGTGGGGCTTTACCTAGCATAGACTTATAGATGACCTGGAGCCAGTGGGTTTGGCGACGAATATGTGGTGAGGGCCAGCCAACGAGAGCATACAGGTCGCAGTGGTGGGTAGTATATGGGGCTTTGGTGACAAAACGGATGGCACTGTGATAGACTACATCCAGTTTGCTGAGTAGAGTGTTGGAGGCTATTTTGTAAATGACATCGCCGAAGTCAAGGATCAGTAGGATAGTCAGTTTTACGAGGATATGTTTGGCAGTATGAGTGAAGGAGGCTTTGTTATGAAATAGGAAGCCGATTCTAGATTTAGTTTTGGATTGGAGATTCTTAATGTGAGTCTGGAAGGAGAGTTTACAGTCTAGCCAGACACTTAGGTATTTGTAGTTGTCCACATATTCTAAGTCAGAACCGTCCAGAGTAGTGATGCTTGTCGGGCTGGAGGGTGCGGGCAGCGAATCAGTTGAAGAGCATGAACTTAGTTTTACTTGTATTTAAAAGCAGTTGGAGGCCTCAGAAGGAGTGTTGTATGGCATTGAAGCTCGTTTGGAGGTTAGTTAACACAGTGTCCAAAGAAGGGCCAGATGTATATGGAATGGTGTCGTCTGCGTAGAGGTGGATCAGAGAATCCCCAGCAGCAAGAGTGACATCATTGATATATACAGAGAAAAGAGTCGACCAGAGAAATTAACCCTGTGGCACCCCCATAGAGACTGCCAGAGGTCCGGACAACAGGCCCTCAGATTTGACACGTTGAACTGTATCTGAGAAGTAGTTGTTGAACCAGGCGAGGCAGTCATTTGAGAAGCCAAGGCTATTGAGTCTGCCGATAAGAATGTGGTGATTGACAGAGTCGAAAGCCTTGATCAGGTCGATGAAGATAGCTGCACAGTACTGTCTTTTATCGAGGGCGGTTATGATATCGTGCACCCGTGACCAGCTCGGAAACCAGATTGCATAGCGGAGAAGGTACGGTGGGATTCGAAATGGTCGGTGATCTGTTTGTTCACTTGGCTTTCGAAGATTTTAGAAAGGCAGGGCAGGATGGACATAGGTCTACAACAGTTTGGGTCTAGAGTGTCTCCCCTTTGAAGAGGGCAATGACCACGTAAGCTATCTAATCTTTGGGGATCTCAGACAATACGAATGAGATGTTGAATAGGCTAGTAATAGGGGTTGCAACAATTTCGACAGATATTTTAGAAAGAGAGGGTCCAGATTGTCTAGCCCAGCTGATTTGTAGGGATCCAGATTTTGCAGCTCTTTCAGAACATCAGCTAGTTGGATTTGTGTGAAGGAGAGGCGGGGGGCTTGGGAACGTTGCTGCAGGGGGTGCTGAGATGTTGGCCGGGGTAGTTGGCCGGGGGTGGGGGGGGCTTGGGCACGTTGCTGAAAGGGGGTGCTGAGATGTTGGCCAGGGGTAGTTGGCCGGGGGGGGCTTGGGCACGTTGCTGCAGGGGGTGCTGAGATGTTGGCCAGGGGTAGTTGGCCGGGGGACGGGGCTTGGGCACGTTGCTGCAGGTTGTTCACAATACTTAAAGGCCTCTCTAAAGCTCTCTAGAGCGGGCATCCAACAGATGTTGGCCGGGGTAGAGGTAGCCAGGTGGAAAGCATGGCCAGCCGTAGAAAAATGCTTATTGAAATGATCGATTATCGTAGATTTAGCGGTGGTGACAATGTTAATCTATAGTCAGTGCAGTGGGCAGCTGGGAGGAGATGCTCTTATTCTCCATGGACTTTACGGTGTCCCAAAACTTTTTGGAATTAGTGCTACAGGATGCAAATTTCTGTTTGAAAAAGCTAGCCTTAGCTTTCCAAACGGAATGAGTATATTGGTTCCTGTCTTCCCTGAAAAGTTGCATAGAGCAGGGGCTATTCAATACTAATGCAGAAAGCCACAGGATGTTTTTGTGCTGGTCAAGGGCAGTCAAGTCTGGGGTGAACCAAGGGCTATATCTGCTCTTAGTTCTACATTTTTTGAATGGGGCATGCTTATTTAAGACAATATCCTTCCAGTATACCCGGGCCAGGTCGATTAGAAAGGCCTGCTCGCTGAAGTGTTTTAGGGAGCATTTGACAGTGATGAGGGGTGGTCGTTTGACCGTGGACCCATTACACACGCAGGCAATGAGGCAATGATCGCTGAGATCCTGGTTGAAGACAGCAGAGGTGTATTTAGAGGGGAAGATGGTCAGGATGATATCTAAGAGTGTGCCCATGGTTACGGATTTAGGGTTGTACCTGGTAGGTTCCTTGATAATTTGTGTGAGATTGAGGGCGTCTAGCTTAGATTGTAGGATGGCAGGGGTGTTAAGCATGTCTCAGTTTAGGTCACCTAACAGTACGAACTCTGAAGATAGATGGGGGGAAATCAATTCACAGATGGTGTCCAGGGCACAGCTGGGGGCTGAAGGGGGTCTATAACAAGCGGCAACTTGTTTCTGGAAAGGTGGATTTTTAAAAGTAGAAGCTCGAATTGTTTGGGCACAGACATGGATAGTATGACAGAACTCTGCAGGCTATCTCTGCAGTAGATTGCAACTCCGCCCCCTTTGGCAGTTCTATCTTGTCGGAAAATTATATAGTTGGGGATGGAAATTTCAGGATTTTTGGTGGCCTTCCTAAGCCATGATTCAGACACGGCTAGGACATCCGGTTTGGCAGAGTGTGCTAAAGCAGGGAATAGAACATACTTAGGGAGGAGGCTTCTAATGTTAACATGCATGAAACCAAGGCTTTTACGGTTACAGAAGTCAACAAATGAGAGGGGAATGGGAGTGGAGCTAGGGGCTGCAGGGCCTGGGTTAACCTCTACATCACCAGAGGAACAGTGGAGGAGTAGGATAAGGGTACGGCTAAAGGCTATAAGAACTGGTCGTCTAGTGCGTTCGGAACAGAGAGTAAAAGGAGCAGATTTCTGGGCACGGAAGAATAGATTCAAGGCATAATGTACAGACAAGGGTATGGTAGGATGAGTTTTGATAGAGGTATCGCGCTGTGCAGACTGGCAGGAATTGAACGGGCTGAGGCTGGCTGATGTCCGAGTTAACGGTGATGACCGCTAGCAGTGGCTAACTGACTACTAGCTAGTAGCTAGTTAGCTTGCTAGCTACTGAGGAGGGTTCCGGTTCTAAAGTATAAAAAATAGCAGATCCGTACCACAATGAATGAGGCGGGTTGCAGGAGAGTATGTTCAGTCCGTAGATGGAAATTGAGATTTATAAAAAGATATACGAAGAAAAAGATATATACATGGGACGGGACAAGACAAACAGACGTCCTACTGCTACGCCATCTTGGATCATGGACCATTGTAGTTATATATCATGTAGATTAATTGGTTTTTATTGTGTTGTGACCACAATCGTTAGATGAATTGACCAGGCTATGAACACCTCTCTATGTTTCTTCCTAGGTTCTGGCCTTTCTCGGGAGTTTTTCTTAGCCACCATGCTTCTACACCTGCATTGCTTGCTGTTTGGGGTTTTAGGCTGTGTTTCTGTAAAGCACTTTGTGACATCAGCTGATATAAGAAGGGCTTTATAAATACATTTGATTGATTGATTGATTGATGAATTGTCCACATAGGAAATACAGTATATCATTAACTTACTAGTTGGTGGACAAATATTGAATGACTAATGAAATGCATTCTGAATGGGGTTTTGTCAGTGTATGTATAGGTGTGTGTGTATGAATTGGGGTTTGTATGTCTGTATAGCGTATGTATATATTAGTTTCAGCAACATTAGAGTTCTCGGTTTCAGTATCGAATGTAAAGGTCACTGGAGTTGGTTATTTTTTCCCCCTTGTGATTGGAAATCTCTAACCACAGCTGAGTAAACTTAGTCTGTTACATGCATTCACACACAAATACATTCATTTCACACGTTCTATTCTTGGCAGGGAAGGTTGAGCTGTGAGTAGGACCATGAACCACAGAAGGTATGTAACACCCCTGGTAACAGACAAGACTTACTGTCAAGCCAGGTACCGGCCTATTAGAGGTAGAGGTTAAATACAACACACCGTGGGGATTTCCAAGAACCACAGACAGACAGACGGACGGACGGACGGACTGACGGAAAGACAGACAGACAGACAGACAGACAGACAGACAGACAGACAGGCAGGCAGGCAGGCAGGCAGACAGACAGACAGACAGACAGACAGACAGACAGACAGACAGACAGACAGGCAGGCAGGCAGGCAGGCAGGCAGACAGACAGACAGACAGACAGACAGGCAGGCAGGCAGGCAGACAGACAGACAGACAGACAGACAGACAGACAGACAGGCAGACAGACAGACAGATGAAAACACTGCTCTCTGGTGTCTCATTCTCCAAACCAAATGTTCCCAACATCAGCATCTCCACCACATCCCTGTAACCCACTGATGAATACTGAACAAAAATATGAATGTAACAATTTAAAAGATTCTTCTGAGTTACAGTTCATTTAAGGAAAATCAGTCAATTTAAATAAATTAATGAGGTCCTAATCTATGTATGACGCAGCCATGGATGGGCCTGGGAGGGCATAGGCCCACCCACTTAGGAGCCAGGCCCAGCCAATCAGAATCCCCCCCCCCCCCCCACAAAAGGGCTTTATTACAGACAGAAATACTCCTCAGCACCCCACCCTCCCCCTCTGACGATCCCGCAGGTGAAGAAGCTTGGGTGTGGAGGTCCTGGCCTGGCGTGGTTTCACGTGGTCTGGCCTGGCTTGGTTTCACGTGGTCTGGCCTGGTGTGGTTTCACGTGGTCTGGCCTGGCCTGGTTTCACGTGGTCTGGCCTGGCGTGGTTTCACGTGGTCTGGCCTGGCGTGGTTTCACGTGGTCTGGTCTGGCCTGGTTTCACGTGGTCTGGCCTGGCCTGGTTCCACTTGGTCTGGCCTGGCCTGGTTTCACGTTGTCTGGCCTGGTTTCACGTGGTCTGGCCTGGCATAGTTTCACGTGGTCTGGCCTGACCTGGTTTCACGTGGTCTGGCCTGGCGTGGTTTCACGTGGTCTGGCCTGGTTTCACGTGGTCTGGCCTGGCCTGGTTTCACGTGGTCTGGCCTGGCGTGGTTTCACGTGGTCTGGCCTGGCATGGTTTCACGTGGTCTGCGCTTGTGAGACGGGTTGGACGTATTGCCAAATTCTCTAAAACTATATTGAAGGCAGCTTATGATAAGAGAAATTAACATTACATTCACTGGAAACAGCTCTGGTGAACATTCCTGCAGTCAGAGTACCCATTATTATTATTATTCATGATTATTATTTGACCATGCTTGTCACTTATGAACATTTTTGAACATCTTGGCATAGTTCTGTTATAATCTCCACCTGGCACAGCCAGAAGAGGACTGGCCACCCCTCATAGCCTGGTTCCTCTCTAGGTTTCTTCCTAGGTTTTGGCCTTTCTAGGGAGTTTTTCCTAGCCACCGTGCTTCTACACCTGCATTCTAGCTGTTTGGGGTTTTAGGCTGGGTCTCTGTACAGCACTTCGAGACATTAGCTGATGTACGAAGGGCTATATAAAATAAACTTGATTGATTACACACTGTGGTATTGTGTTGCGTGACAAAACTGCACATTTTAGAGAGGCCTTTAATTGTCTCCAGCACAAGGTGCACCTGTCAAATGATCACACTGTTTAATCAGCTTCTTGATATGCCACACCTGTCAGGTGGATGGATTATCTTGACTAAAGGATCAAATGCTCACTAACAAAAACGTTGAGAGATATAAGCTTTAAGTGCTGAAGGAACATTTATGGGATCTTTTATTTCAGCTCATGAAACATGAGACCAGCACTTTTCATGTTGCCTTTATATTTTTGTTCAGTGTAATATCAGACCTGGGTTCAACCCTGATGGAATATCAGACCTGGGTTCAGCCCTGATGGAATATCAGACCTGGGTTCAACCTTGATGTAATATCAGACCTGGGTTCAGCCCTGATGGAATATCAGACCTGGGTTCAACCCAGATGAAATATCAGACCTGGGTTCAACCCTGATGGAATATCAGACCTGGGTTCAACCCTGATGTAATATCAGACCTGGGTTCAACCTTGATGGAATATCAGACCTGGGTTCAACCCTGATGGAATATCAGACCTGGGTTCAGCCCTGATGGAATATCAGACCTGGGTTCAACCTTGATGTAATATCAGACCTGGGTTCAACCCTGATGGAATATCAGACCTGGGTTCAACCCAGATGGAATATCAGACCTGGGTTCAACCCAGATGGAATATCAGACCTGGGTTCAACCCTGATGGAATATCAGACCTGGGTTCAACCCTGATGTAATATCAGACCTGGGTTCAACCTTGATGGAATATCAGACCTGGGTTCAACCCTGATGGAATATCAGACCTGGGTTCAGCCCTGATGGAATATCAGACCTGGGTTCAACCTTGATGTAATATCAGACCTGGGTTCAACCCTGATGGAATATCAGACATGGGTTCAACCTTTAAAAAAAAATGTATTTCACCTTTATTTAACCAGGTAGGCAGGTTGAGAACAAGTTCTCATTTACAACTGCGACCTGGCCAAGATAAAGCAAAGCAGTTCGACACATACATCAACACAGAGTTACACTTGGAGTAAACAAGCATATAGTAAATAATACAGTATAAAAAATATATAAAAAAATAAGAGAAGTCTATATACAGTGTGTGCAAATGAGGTAAGATAAGGGAGGTAAGGCAATAAAACAGGCCATAGTGGCGAGGTAATTACCATATACCAATTAAACACTGCAGTGATAGATGTGCAGAAGATGAATGTGCAAGTAGAGATACTGGGGTAAAAAGGAGCAAAATAAATAAATAAATACAGTATGGGGATGAGGTAGCTGGATGGGCTATTTACAGATGGGCTATGTAAAGGTGCAACGCATTGATGTAATATCAGATATGGGTTCAGCCCTGATGGAATATCAGACATGGGTTCAACCTTGATGTAATATCAGATATGGGTTCAACCTTGATGTAATATCAGACATGGGTTCAACCTTGATGTAATATCAGACCTGGGTTCAACCCTAATGGAATATCAGACCTGGGTTCAACCTTGATGTAATATCAGATATGGGTTCAACCTTGATGTAATATCAGCCATGGGTTCAACCTTGATGTAATATCAGACATGGGTTCAACCTTGATGTAATATCAGACCTGGGATCAACCCACTGATGTAATACAGTTAGAGAGAGGTATTAAATCCCTGTCTGTTCTCTCTTTGAAAGAAATATAGAACTGAAGTCTGTTCTATTGGTCCCCTCATCAGTAATATAGAACTGAAGTCTGTTCTATTGGTCCCCTCATCAGTAATATAGAACTGTTCTATTGGTCTCCTCATCAGTAATATAGAACTGTTCTATTGGTCTCCTCATCAGTAATATAGAAATGAAGTCTGTTCTATTGGTCTCCTCATCAGTAATATAGAACTGTTCTATTGGTCCCCTCATCAGTAATATAGAACTGAAGTCTGTCCTATTGGTCTCCTCATCAGTAATAGAGAACTGTTCTATTGGTCTCCTCATCAGTAATATAGAACTGAAGTCTGTCCCATTGGTCTCCTCATCAGTAATATAGAACTGTTCTATTGGTCCCCTCATCAGTAATATAGAACTGTTCTATTGGTCTCCTCATCAGTAATATAGAACTGAAGTCTGTCCTATTGGTCCCCTCATCAGTAATATAGAACTGAAGTCTGTTCTATTGGTCCCCTCATCAGTAATATAGAACTGTTCTATTGGTACCCTCATCAGTAATATAGTACTGAAGTCTGTCCTATTGGTCTCCTCATCAGTAATATAGAACTGTTCTATTGGTCTCCTCATCAGTAATATAGAACTGAAGTCTGTCCCATTGGTCTCCTCATCAGTAATATAGAACTGTTCTATTGGTCCCCTCGTCAGTAATATAGAACTGAAGTCTGTCCTATTGGTCCTCTCATCAGTAATATAGAACTGAAGTCTGTTCTATTGGTGTCCTCATCAGTAATATAGAACTGAAGTCTGTCCTATTGGTGTCCTCATCAGTAATATAGAACTGAAGTCTGTCCTATTGGTCTCCTCATCAGTAATATAGAACTGAAGTCTGTCCTATTGGTCTCCTCATCAGTAATATAGAACTGTTATATTGGTCCCCTCATCAGTAATATAGAACTGAAGTCTGTCCTATTGGTCCCCTCATCAGTAATATAGAACGGAAGTCTGTCCTATTGGTCTCCTCATCAGTGATATAGAACTGAAGTCTGTCCTATTGGTCTCCTCATCAGTAATATAGAACTGAAGTCTGTCCTATTGGTGTCCTCATCAGTAATATAGAACTGAAGTCTGTCCTATTGGTGTCCTCATCAGTAATATAGAACTGAAGTCTGTCCTATTGGTCTCCTCATCAGTAACATAGAACTGTTATATTGGTCCCCTCATCAGTAATATAGAACTGAAGTCTGTCCTATTGGTCTCCTCATCAGCAATATAGAACTGAAGTCTGTCCTATTGGTCTCCTCATCAGTAATATAGAACTGTTCTATTGGTCCCCTCATCAGTAATATAGAACTGAAGTCTGTCCTATTGGTCCCCTCGTCAGTAATATAGAACTGTTCTATTGGTCTCCTCATCAGTAATATAGAACTGAAGTCTGTCCTATTGGTCTCCTCATCAGTAATATAGAACTGAAGTCTGTCCTATTGGTCTCCTCATCAGTAATATAGAACTGTTCTATTGGTCCCCTCATCAGTAATATAGAACTGAAGTCTGTCCTATTGGTCCTCTCATCAGTAATATAGAACTGAAGTCTGTCCTATTGGTCTCCTCATCAGTAATATAGAACTGAAGTCTGTCCTATTGGTCTCCTCATCAGTAATATAGAACTGAAGTCTGTCCTATTGGTCTCCTCATCAGTGATATAGAACTGAAGTCTGTCCTATTGGTCTCCTCATCAGTAATGTAGAACTGTTATATTGGTCCCCTCATCAGTAATATAGAACTGAAGTCTGTCCTATTGGTCTCCTCATCAGTAATATAGAACTGAAGTCTGTTCTATTGATCCCCTCATCAGTAATATAGAACTGAAGTCTGTCCTATTGGTCTCCTCATCAGTAATATAGAACTGAAGTCTGTCCTATTGGTCTCCTCATCAGTAATATAGAACTGAAGTCTGTCCTATTGGTCCCCTCATCAGTAATATAGAACTGTTCTATTGGTCTCCTCATCAGTAATATAGAACTGAAGTCTGTCCTATTGGTCCCCTCATCAGTAATATAGAACTGTTCTATTGGTCTCCTCATCAGTAATATAGAACTGAAGTCTGTCCTATTGGTCTCCTCATCGGTAATATAGAACTGAAGTCTGTCCTATTGGTCTCCTCATCAGTAATATAGAACTGTTCTATTGATCTCCTCATCAGTAATATAGAACTGAAGTCTGTCCTATTGGTCCCCTCATCAGTAATATAGAACTGTTCTATTGGTCTCCTCATCAGTAATATAGAACTGAAGTCTGTCCTATTGGTCTCCTCATCAGTAATATAGAACTGAAGTCTGTCCCATTGGTCCCCTCATCAGTAATATAGAACTGAAGTCTGTCCTATTGGTCCCCTCATCAGTAATATAGAACTGAAGTCTGTCCTATTGGTCCCCTCATCAGTAATATAGACCTGTTCTATTGGTCTCCTCATCAGTAATATAGAACTGAAGTCTGTCCTATTTGTCTCCTCATCAGTAATATAGAACTGAAGTCTGTCCTATTGGTCTCCTCATCAGTAATATAGAACTGTTCTATTGATCTCCTCATCAGTAATATAGAACTGAAGTCTGTCCTATTGGTCCCCTCATCAGTAATATAGAACTGTTCTATTGGTCTCCTCATCAGTAATATAGAACTGAAGTCTGTCCTATTGAAACCATGTTTGACTCCATTCCATGTATTATATTACAGCCAATAGAATGAGTCCGTCCTCCTTTATCTCCTCCCACCAGCCTCCACTGGTGTCAGTACTATCAATACTGACAGCTGGCTCTGGTTGATGTTGATCAGTTTGAAGCGCAAGGGTTCCACCTTGTGGACAAATCTAGAACATCATGAAGATACGTTATCAGAGACAGACACAGTGACACCCACACACACGATCTAATGCAGTAGTTCCCTGACCTTTTTCTGTTACTGTACCACCAACTCAATCTGTTACTCTCTGCCCGGAGTACCCCTGGAGTACCCCCTCTTGTGCATTTTTTACCAGTAGTCCTCGGGTCTAATGAGTCTTCTCTAATACCCCCTGTGGATAGACCAAGTACCTCCAGGGGTCCTAGTACACCAGGTTGGGATCCACTGGTTTAATGGATCTGATTGGTATCCGCTGGTTTAATGAATCTGATTGGGATCCGCTGGTTTAATGAATCTGATTGGGATCCGCTGGTTTAATGGATCTGATTGGGAACCACTGGTTTAATGGATCTGATTGGGGTCCACTGGTTTAATGGATCTGATTGGGATCCACTGGTTTAATGGATCTGATTGGGAACCACTGGTTTAATGGATCTGATTGGGATCCACTGGTTTGATGGATCTGATTGGGAACCACTGGTTTAATGGATCTGATTGGGATCCACTGGTTTAATGGATCTGATTGGGAATCGCTGGTTTAATGGATCTTATTGGGATCCACTGGTTTAATGGATCTGATTGGGAACCACTGGTTTAATGGATCTGATTGGGATCCACTGGTTTAATGGATCTGATTGGGAACCACTGGTTTAATGGATCTGATTGGGAACCACTGGTTTAATGGATCTGATTGGGATCCACTAGTTTAATGGATCTGATTGGGATCCACTGGTTTAATGGATCTGATTGGGAACCCCTGGTTTAATGGATCTGATTGGGAACCACTGGTTTAATGGGTCTGATTGGGATCCACTGGTTTAATGGATCTGATTGGGAACCACTGGTTTAATGGATCTGATTGGGATCCACTGGTTTAATGGATCTGTAAAATGCAGAAATAAACCCCTTACGTATTTGAAGCCTCTAATTCAGATTTAATGAAGAGATCCTTAGTCGTATAGGTAAAGATGAAGAGATGCAAACTCTCTCTACTTACTGTGTGTCAGACTTTGCCCTCTGATTCATTCTAATGGGTTGTAAATTATGCTTTTAGTAGGCTAGCTATCTCTACTCATTCAGAACTAATGAACCCGTACAGGGAAACAAGAGGAAATGGAACCAGACAGTGACCTAGACAACACACTTTCTCTACTGCACTTAAAACACAGTTTCTCGCAGTTCTCACAAACATAAAATGGTTTATTTTGTGTTTTTATTTTCGATGTGTTTGGCCTCAGTTGTTCAAAGGGCTGATTTTGCTCTTCTTGCTTCCTTATTGTTTCTGCTGTCTGATTGGTCCCCTCATCAGTAATATAGAACTGAAGTCTGTCCTATTGAAACCACGTGTTTGACTCCATTCCATGTATTATATTACAGCCAATAGAATGAGTCCGTCCTCCTTTATCTCCTCCCACCAGCCTCCACTGGTGTCAGTACTATCAATACTGACAGCTGGCTCTGGTTGATGTTGATCAGTTTGAAGCGCAAGGGTTCCACCTTGTGGACAAATCTAGAACATCATGAAGATACGTTATCAGAGACAGACACAGTGACACCCACACACAGATCTAATGCAGTAGTTCCCTGACCTTTTTCTGTTACTGTACCACCAACTCAATCTGTTACTCTCTGTCCGGAGTACCCCTGGAGTACCCCCTCTTGTGAATTATTACCAGTAGTCATATGGTCTAATGAGTCTTCTCTAATACCCCCTGTGGATAGACCAAGTACCCCCAGGGGTCCTAGTACACCAGGTTGGGATCTACTGGTTTAGTGGATCTGATTGGGATCCACTGGTTTAATGGATTTGATTGGTATCCACTGGTTCAATGGATCTGATTGGGATCCACTGGTTTAATGGATATGATTGGGATCCACTGGTTTAATGGATTTGATTGGGATCCACTGGTTCAATGGATCTGGTTGGGAACCACTGGTTTAATGGATCTGATTGGGATCCACTGGTTTAATGGATCTGATTGGGATCCACTGGTTTAATGGATCTGATTGGGATCCACTGGTTTAATGGATCTGATTGGGATCCACTGGTTTAATGGATCTGATTGGGATCCACTGGTTTAATGGATCTGATTGGGATCCACTGGTTTAATGGATCTGATTGGGAACCACTGGTTTAATGGATCTGATTGGGAACCACTGGTTTAATGGATCTGATTGGGATCCACTGGTTTAATGGATCTGATTGGGATCCACTGGTTTAATGGATCTGATTGGGATCCTCTGGTTAAATGGATCTGATTGGGATCCACTGGTTTAATGGATCTGATTGGGATCCACTGGTTTAATGGATCTGATTGGGATCCGCTGGTTAAATGGATCTGATTGGGAACCACTGGTTTAATGGATCTGATTGGGATCCACAGGTTTAATGGATCTGATTGGGATCCACTGGTTTAATGGATCTGATTGCGATCCACTGGTTTAATGGATCTGTAAAATGCAGAAATAAACCCCTTACGTATTTGAAGCCTCTAATTCAGATTTAATGAAGAGATCCTTAGTCGTACAGGCCAAGATGAGGATATGCAAACTCTCTCTACTTACTGTGTGAGTCAGACTTGGCCCTCTGATTCATTCTAATGGGTTGTAAATTATGCTTATAGTAGGCTAGCTATCTCTACTCATTCAGAACTAATAAACCCGTACAGGGAAACAAGAGGAAATGGAACCAGACAGTGACCTAGACAAGACACTTTCTCTACTGCACTTAAAACACAGTTTCTCGCTGTTCTCACAAACATAAAATGGTTTATTTAAAATTTTTAATTTTGATGAACTGAATGAAGTCTGTTGTATTGTTTCTGCTGATGATGTAACAGAAACAGTGTGTTGTATTGTTTCTGCTGATGTTGATGATGTAACAGAAACAGTGTGTTGTATTGTTTCTGCTGATGTTGATGATGTAACAGAAACAGTGTGTTCTATTGTTTCTGCTGATGTTGATGATGTAACAGAAACAGTGTGTTGTATTGTTTCTGCTGATGTTGATGATGTAACAGAAACAGTGTGTTCTATTGCTTCTGCTGATGTTGATGATGTAACAGAAACAGTGTGTTGTATTGTTTCTGCTGATGATGTAACAGAAACAGTGTGTTGTATTGTTTCTGCTGATGTTGATGATGTAACAGAAACAGTGTGTTGTATTGTTTCTACTGATGTTGATGATGTAACAGAAACAGTGTGTTGTATTGTTTCTGCTGATGTTGATGATGTAACAGAACCAGTGTGTTCTATTGTTTCTGCTGATGTTGATGATGTAACAGAAACAGTGTGTTGTATTGTTTCTGCTGATGTTGATGATGTAACAGAAACAGTGTTTTGTTGCTAAGAAAGTGTTTCCAAGCACTTCCTGGAAAGACGCCCAATGGAACTAGTAAAGACAATGGTTAAGTCTCAAATGACACCCTATTCCCGATACACGTAGTGCATCCTTTTGACCAGGCCCCATAGAGCTCTGGCTAACATGAGTGCACTATGTACGGAATAGGGTGGCAATTGAGACGAACACATTATCCTCACTGCTTATCTCTGACGCACATTACCAGTACATTACCAGTACATTACCTGTACATTACCAGTACATCACAGTACATTGCCAGTACATTGCCATACATTACCAGTACATTACCAGTACATTACAGTACATTACCAGTAAATTACAGTACATTACCAGTACATTACCAGTAAATTACAGTACATTACAGTACATTACCAGTACATTACCAGTAAATTACAGTACATTACCAGTACATTACAGTACATTACCAGTACATTACATATACATTACAGTACATTGCCAGTACATTACCAGTACATTGCAGTACATTACCAGTAAATTACAGTACATTACAGCACATTACAGTGCATTACCAGTACATTACCAGTACATTACAGGACATTACAGGACATTACCAGTACATTACCAGTAAATTACAGTATATTACCAGTACATTACAGTACATTACCAGTACATTACATATACATTACAGTACATTGCCAGTACATTACAGTACAATAAAGTACATTACCAGTACATTGCAGTACATTACCAGTACTTTACCAGTACATTACCAGTACATTACAGTACATTACCAGTACTTTACCAATACATTACCAGTACTTTACCAGTACATTACCAGTACATTGCAAATACATTACTAGTACATTTTAGTATATAACCAGTACTTTACCAGTACATTACTAGTACATTTTAGTACATTACCAGTACTTTACCAGTACATTATGTCTTTCTTCTTTATCAATGACAGCGGACTCCATAAACTGGTTCAGTAGTACAGCATTAGGTATTTATTTCAGAATTCAAATCTGACACTGTGTCAGTATGTTAACATGTATATATATAAATATTATAACTAGGATATTTGAGCACGTCATATTAGAATGTATCTTCATATCAAAGTTCCTCATTGTGTTGAGTTATCTTCCTTCCTTCTGCCATCCTCTCTCTCTGTCCTCTCTCTCCGTCTTCTCTCCGTCTTCTCTCCGTCCTCTCTCTCCGTCCTCTCTCTCCGTCCTCTCTCTCCGTCCTCTCTCTCCGTCCTCTCTCTCCGTCCTCTCTCTCCGTCCTCTCTCTCCGTCCTCCACCATTTCCTCCATCAGCCTCCACCATACTCTCTTCCATCCCACCACCCCTTCTTCACCCTCCAGCTCTCCTGCCCTCCCTCCCTTACGCAGGTAGCCTAGCGGTTAAGAGTGTTGGTCGCTGGATCAAATCCCTGAGCCTGCAAGGCAAAAAAATCTGCCGTTCTGCCCGTGTGCAAGGTCGTTTAACCCCTAACAGCAACTGGGCCGACGAAGTCGATTTGAGAGAGGTCGGGTTAAATGTGGAAGACACATTTCAGTTACGTAACTGACTAAGTATCCCCTTTCCCCCACTCCCACTCCCACCCTCTCTAGACTCACTCTCCGGCCCTACCACCCTCTCTAGACTCACTCTCCGGCCCCACCACCCTGTCTAGACTCACTCTCCGGCCCCACCACCCTCTCTAGACTCACTCTCCGGCCCCACCACCCTCTCTAGACTCACTCTCCGGCCCCACCACCCTGTCTAGACTCGCTCTCCGGCCCCACCACCCTCTCTAGACTCACTCTCCGGCCCCACCACCCTCTCTAGACTCACTCTCCGGCCCTACCACCCTCTCTAGACTCACTCTCCGGCCCCACCACCCTCTCTAGACTCACTCTCCGGCCCCACCACCCTGTCTAGACTCGCTCTCCGGCCCCACCACCCTGTCTAGACTCGCTCTCCGGCCCCACCACCCTCTCTAGACTCACTCTCCGGCCCTACCACCCTCTCTAGACTCACTCTCTGGCCCTACCACCTTCTCTTGACTCACTCTCCGGCCCTACCACCCTCTCTAGACTCACTCTCCGGCCCTACCACCCTCTCTAGACTCACTCTCCGGCCCCACCACCCTCTCTTGGGGGAGGCCAGGGTGACCGGGTTCATTTGGCTAGAGTTCAAGTGGTCTCAATTTGGAATCGTGTCCCCTTTCCCGTCCCATTCCCTCGCCAGCCTCCATCACACCTCTGACCAGGAAGGAGTGCTCTAAAGCCCCCCTGCCTCTATCCTTATCCCGTCAGCAGATGCCAAGGATTTGTTTTTAAACACAGAGCGCCCTCGACACCCCCCACGAGAATAGCCCTCTTAAATACCTCCTGTTATATCTTGATTTGATGGAGATGGAGGTATTTTGGGCGAGCAGGGAGAGAGTTCAGTGCCAATCAGCTGGGGCTGTTAAAGACTCACATGTTAATATGTCACCATGTGTAGCGTATAAATAGTACATCAGCTTGGGTGACTCTCGGCCCGGAAACCCTACTGGTCAGACCGTACCTGTACACAGACTCCGGTATCATATCTCTTCTTGGTACCCTACTGGTCTGACTGTACCTGTACACAGACTCCGGTATCATATCTCTTCTTGGTACCCTACTGGTCTGACCGTATCTGTACACAGACTCCGGTATCATATCTCTTCTTGGTACCCTACTGGTCTGACTGTACCTGTACACAGACTCCAGTATCATATCTCTTCTTGGTACCCTACTGGTCTGACTGTACCTGTACACAGACTCCTCTGGTATCATATCTCTTCTTGGTACCATACTGGTCTGATCGTACCTGTACACAGACTCCAGTATCATATCTCTTCTTGGTACCATACTGGTCTGATCGTACCTGTACACAGACTCCAGTATCATATCTCTTCTTGGTACCCTACTGTTGCTACACATTAACGTCCTATTCATCAGCTCAGTCTGATATATCACTCAGTTTAATATATCACTGCTGCTGCTCAGTCTAACATATCACTGCTGCTGCTCAGTCTAACATATCACTGCTACTGCTCAGTCTAATATACCACTGCTGCTGCTCAGTCTAATATATCACTGCTGCTGCTCAGTCTAATATATCACTGCTGCTGCTCAGTCTAATATATCACTGCTGCTGCTCAGTCTAATATATCACTGCTGCTGCTCAGTCTAACATATCCCTCAGTCCAATACATCCCTGCTGCTGCTCAGTCTAATATATCACTGCTGCTGCTCAGTCTAATATATCACTGCTGCTGCTCAGTCTAATATATCACTGCTGCTCAGTGTAACATATCCCTCAGTCCAATACATCCCTGCTGCTGCTCAGTCTAATATATCACTGCTGCTGCTCAGTCTAACATATCACTGCTGCTGCTCAGTCTAATATATCACTGCTGCTCAGTCTAATATATCACTGCTGCTCAGTCTAACATATCACTGCTGCTGCTCAGTCTAATATATCACTGCTGCTGCTCAGTCTAATATATCACTGCTGCTGCTCAGTCTAATATATCACTGCTGCTCAGTCTAATATATCACTGCTGCTGCTCAGTCTAATATATCACTGCTGCTGCTCAGTCTAACATATCCCTCAGTCCAATACATCCCTGCTGCTGCTCAGTCTAATATATCACTGCTGCTGCTCAGTCTAATATATCACTGCTGCTGCTCAGTCTAATATATCACTGCTGCTCAGTGTAACATATCCCTCAGTCCAATACATCCCTGCTGCTGCTCAGTCTAATATATCACTGCTGCTGCTCAGTCTAACATATCACTGCTGCTGCTCAGTCTAATATATCACTGCTGCTGCTCAGTCTAATATATCACTGCTGCTGCTCAGTCTAATATATCACTGCTGCTGCTCAGTCTAATATATCACTGCTGCTCAGTCAAATATATCACTGCTGCTGCTCAGTCTAATATATCACTGCTGCTGATCAGTCAAATATATCACTGCTGCTCAGTCTAATATATCACTGCTGCTCAGTCTAATATATCACTGCTGCTGCTCAGTCTAATATATCACTGCTGCTGCTCAGTCTGATATATCACGGCTGCTGCTCAGTCTAATATATCACTGCTGCTGCTCAGTCTAATATATCACTGCTGCTGCTCAGTCTAATATATCACTGCTGCTGCTCAGTCTAACATATCACTGCTGCTGCTCAGTCTAACATATCCCTCAGTCTAATACATCCTGTCTGGTGTTAAATGGCATCATGACCAGGATGGGGATTATTAACTAACCCCTATTCTATATATTATTAACTAACCCCTATTCTATATATTATTAACTAACCCCTATTCTATATATTATTAACTAACCCCTATTCTATATATTATTAACTAACCTCTATTCTATATATTATTAACTAACCCCTATTCTATATATTATTAACTAACCCCTATTCTATATATTAGTAACTAACCCCTATTCTATAGATGTGTTTTATTATCTAACCCCTATTCTATATATTATTAACTAACCCCTATTCTATAGATGTATTATTAACTAACCCCTATTCTATATATTATTAACTAACCCCTATTCTATATATTAGTAACTAACCCCTATTCTATAGATGTGTTTTATTATCTAACCCCTATTCTATATATTAGTAACTAACCCCTATTCTATAGATGTGTTTTATTATCTAACCCCTATTCTATATATTATTAACTAACCCCTATTCTATAGATGTGTTTTATTATCTAACCCCTATTCTATATATTATTAACTAACCCCTATTCTATATATTATTAACTAACCCCTATTCTATAGATGTGTTTTATTATCTAACCCCTATTCTATATATTAGTAACTAACCCCTATTCTATAGATGTGTTTTATTATCTAACCCCTATTCTATATATTATTAACTAACCCCTATTCTATAGATGTGTTTTATTATCTAACCCCTATTCTATATATTAGTAACTAACCCCTATTCTATAGATGTGTTTTATTATCTAACCCCTATTCTATATATTAGTAACTAACCCCTATCCTATAGATGTGTTTTATTATCTAACCCCTATTCTATATATTATTAACTAACCCCTATTCTATAGATGTGTATTATTAACTAACCCTTTTCTATAGATATATGTATAACAACAATGTTTAATTTTGAACACCATTTATGCTTGTGAACAAACATGGTCCCTTTGATGACTCGGAGGCTGTGTTGACTGCTCTGAGTAAGAGCGTGGTGACATGTTGAGTTGAGACACTCTGACGACTTAGGATGTAGTTGTCTGCAGAGGGAAACAAGATGGTGGGAGTGTTGATGACATTTTTAAGGCGAAAGGCTGTCTCCAGACCCTCAACAATCAAGACCATTTCTTGGAAAGTAGACTGAAGAGAAATGGTTACCATCTAGAGAACAACATTCTAGCACATCTCAGTCCCTCTGACTAAGCATCCCTTATTTAAAACCAGTCCCAGAGATGGACACACCACTGGACAGACAGACATATGTTATGAGTGTATGTTTCAGTCTTTCAACAGACCTCTGATGAAGTCCCAACTTCCCTCTCGATGTTCCTGAACGTTCCCTGTCTCCTCGAAATACCCAGAGCGTTGCAATACCCAGAACCCAGTGCCTGGAATCTCTAATGCCTCAGAATAAACACACATACTATAAAAGAGAGAGAAGGAGAGGAGGAGAGAAGGAGAGGAGGAGAGAATGAGAGGAGGAGAGAGAGGGAGAGGAGGAGAGAATGAGAGGAGGAGAGACGAGAGGAAGAGAGAGAAGGAGAGGAGAGCGAAGGAGAGGAGGAGAGAGAAGGAGAGAAGTGGAGGAGAGAGAAGAAGTGGATGAGAGAAGGAGAGTAGGGGAGAGAAGGAGAGTAGGAGAGAGGAGAGGAGGAGAGACAAGGAGAGAAGGTGAGGAGAGAGAAGAAGTGGAGGAGAGAAGGAGAGTAGGAGAGAGAAGGAGAGGAGGAGAGAGAATGAGAGAAGGAGAGGAGAGAGAAGAAGTGAGGGAGAGAAGGAGAGTAGGAGAGAGAAGGAGAAGAGGGGAGAGAAGGAGCAGAGGAGAGAAGAAGAGGAGAGAGAAGGAGAAGAGGAGAGAGAAGGAGAGGAGGAGAGAGAAGGAGAGGAAGGAGAGGAGAGAGGAGTGGAGGAGAGAAGGAGAGTATCCTTACGTTGATTCACCTACAGGTCTAAAGTGCAGTATCCTTACGGTGTTCACCTACAGTAGCAAGAAAAAGTATGTGAACCCTTTGAAATTTCCTGGATTTCTGCATAAATTGGTCATCAAACTTGATCTGATCTTCATCTTAGTTCCAACAATAGACAAACACAGTGTACTTAAAACTAATAACACATAAATTATTGTATTTTTCATGTCTATATTGAATACATCATTTAAACATCCACAGTGTAGGTTGGAAAAAGTATGTGAACCCCTAGGCTAATGACTTCTCCAAAAGATAATTGGAGTCAGGAGTCAGTTAACCTGGAGTCCAAATCAATGAGACCAGATTGGAGATGTTGATTAGAGCTGCCCTGCTCTATAAAAAACACTCACAAAATGTGAGTTTGCTATTCACAAGAAGCATTACCTGATGTGAACCATGCCTCGGACAAAAGAGATCTCAGACGACCTAAGATGAAGAATTGATGACTTGCATAAAGCTGGAAAGGGTTACAAAAGTATCTCTAAAAGCCTTGATGTTCACCAGTCCACGGTAAGACACATTGTCTATAAATGGAGAAAGTTCAGCACTGTTGCTACTCTCCCTAGGAGTGGCCGTCCTGAAAAGATGACTGCAAGAGGAC